>NC_082699.1:19189910-19489910 GCF_949987515.2 Delphinus delphis
TATGAGGCAAGGAATATAGGCAGCCTCTAGGGGCTGGAAACGTAGATTAAAGTCCATAATTGATATAGCTATCTGATAAACTTTCTTTTTATAAAATGTAGTAAATTCTTTACCCTAAATAAAGATCCTAGTATCCTTATTTTCTCTGGTAATAACAGTCTACTTATAGTTATAATGTGTCTGGTGTATCGTTTTCCATCTATCTTTTTTTTTTATAGACTTTATTTTTTAGAGCAGTTTTAGGTTCACATAAAAGTACAGAGAGTTCCTATATACCTCTTGTTTCCATACATGCACAACCTTCCCTCCACTAGAGTGGTACATTTGTTACAGTTGATGAACCTACACTGAAACATCATTATTCCCAAACTCCACAGTTTATATTAGGGTTCATTCTTGGTGTTGTATAATATATGGGTTTGAACAAGTGTATAATAATATGTGTCCACCAAAATAGCATCATATACTATTATTTCACTTCCCTGAAAATCATCTGTCCTCTCTGTCTACTCATTTCTGCCTCCCACAAATCCTGGCAACCGCTGATCATTTTACTCTCTTTATAGTTTTTTTTTTCCCAGAATGTCATATTTGAAATCATACAGTAGGTAGCCCTTTTAGAGTGGCTTGTTTTCCTTAGTGATATGCATTTAAGTTTCCTCCGTGTCTTTGCATGCCTTGATAGCTCATTTCTTTTTTGTTTGTTTCTTTTCAGCTTTGACATTTGTATTTTTTTAAGTGATTAAGGAATATATATTTTCATCTCAAGGCATTTTATAGTTGTGTCTACTTATGTTTTCTCTGTCACTTAAATGGCTTAGCACATAAGGAATGATTTTGACTCTACAAGACAATCACCAAAAGGGTTTCTAGTAGTATCTAGTTAATCGAATTATTTGTTTTGAAACCATCAATACAGGATATAGGTATATATTTTAAAATGGTATACCTGTAGTCTATAATAGGAGTTTAATATGATTTCTAAACAGTACATGATTCAGAAGCCTAAAAGTTTATACTTTTCTATTTTTTGATATACTAGCACTAGAAATTCTTTGACACACAACTTTTGAAAGTTATGGAAAACAATAAAGGCTGATCTGTGGTATCTCTATCCATTGGTCCACGGATGCCACAAAACTGACCCTTGACCAAGATAGATATAACATCTACTAGCTTGTAATTTGTAATGTGTTGTGTAGAGTCCACAGTTTCACTGGAGATACTCTGTCCCAGTTTGTCCACTTCGTTTATTGAAAATGTATAGATTAATGGCTTGTATCTATTTCACCTGTTTAAAACCAGTTTGGTTTTAGCTCCATGACCAGTGGAGTGTAAAAGACTCATCCAGTGACCTTATACATCTTGGCTCTGCTGAATCATGGTTTCCCACACTTATCTTGGTGGTCATATGATCCACAGATGATGTCCTGTGTCTGAGAAAAGAGTCTGGAAGCTGTGTCTAGAAATCTCCATTTCTTTCTCATGTTTGTCTATGCTTTTTATCTTCTGCTGTGTCATATCTTTCACTTTTACTGAAGCTTTATGAGTGTATCCTATGGAGTTGCATGAGTTCTTTCAATTATCTGATGCTGTGTAATTGCCGCAGCTAGCCCTCTGAGCAGGTTACGTGAAGTGGCCCTTGGTTCTATAATTAAAGAATGGAGAAGGCTTTGTTTGGAAGAAAGAAAGATAAAGGAATAGGGGATGAAGGACTCTGATGCCAGACTAGCTCCCCCAGGCTAGCCTACGTTTGACCACTGACAGCAGGATAAACATATCAGCTTGGAAGTGGGTAGATCTGGAGCTGAGGGAAATACCTAAATGGATGAAAAGAGAAATTCAGACAGAAGGGAAGCCAGCCAGGAATTCTGTGCCTTGGCTGCTTTTGGCTGCTCTGGCAAAAGTGAGACTAACGAAGAAAAAACACGAGGCTTCTCATCTGCCAAGTTACCACCATTGACTCTGTCTGTAATGAGAATGGACATGATGAAAGCAGGGAGTAGTACAAATATTTCTTTTGATCAGAATGTTAGCCTGAGTAACTGATAAACACTAAAAAGACTACATAGGCTTTGGGTGTGGTGAAGGGGAGGGTGGGGATTAAGAGGTACCCTAATGGTGGGATCATTCCAAAGGTTCATGCAGTGTACTTTTCACAGAAATGTGAATCTTCTAATCTGTTGAGGGTTATGCAAAAATACTTGGAGAGAGGGAATAGTCCAACTCCACCATTCTATACAAAATTGTATAATCCTGAGGGTGTTGAAATGTTGAAAATGAAAGCACTTTCAAATTGATTATATAATGATAAAGTATGCTCCAGTTTTAGGCCTTAGACCCAAGAAATGACTGATGTGATAAATGGGGCTTAAATGCTTGAGATTCTTATGTGACCCTCCTGTTGGAAGGAAAAGCCCGTGAATAATGCTATCACAGACCTACTGGCTCAACTCTTTTTAAAGGGTTAAGTGATGGGAAAAAAGATTAGGAATATTCAGGGGACAAAAGGAACATTAAGATTAAAAGCGATGAAAAAAATCTCAGGATAATTAAACAGGGTGGAATGGTTCCGAATTTTAATTTAAAAAGTCATGAAAAATGAAGTGATAGATGGAATAAGTACTAAAATTTTAATAGATTGCTAGAGAGATTATGAGGTCCAACTGCTCCACTAACTTCAAAAATTATAGAGATTTTTTCAATTTATCTTAACCATGATGAATTTTTAAAATCTTACGGTGATACAAAAAAAAGAAAGAAAGAAAGAAAGAAAGAAAGAAAGAAAGAAAGAAAGAAAGAAAAAGATGTATCCTCATAACCAGCACTTATTAAAACAGGAGGTATGGGGATATATGTATACATATAGCTGATTCACTTTGTTATAAAGCAGAAACTAACACACCATTGTAAAGCAGTTATACTCCAGTAAAGATGTTAAACAACAACAACAACAACAATGTGAGTTAAAGAAGATATAGCAGGATATCAGGTTGGTCCCAGCGTGAGGATGGTGGTGCTGTCCATAGCAGGGTATCTGAGGCCATTTGCACTGGTATGTAGGTGAAATGTCACAGACATGATGAAGAAATTTTATTGGAATTCTTCTACACTGGCTCATAACATATTGTCATAATCTAAACCTGATAATATAAAGTAAAAGGGCAACATAATTAAGGTATGGAGATGTGATACATTATCAATAACTTAAAATTGAACCTATGGCTTAAAGTAGAAATTTATGAACAGAAGTCATTTATTATGTGTATCAACTCTACCAGAATGTTTTATTGTTATTGGAATGTATGTGACATGTTGAATGGGAGGGAGGTGAAGTTCTTCCCTTACTCAGACAAATGCGGAAAGGGATGTTGTAAAAATCTGCTCTAAGTCCTATTTTAATTGGGCATGCTAAATGCAAATCCTTACACTTAACTCCCCCACTCAAGAAGTTAATTTACAGCAACATAGCATACCTGTTGGTCACCAATAAATTCCTGATTTGGTTAAGGATATGTTAAAACAAGTATATTGTCATCCACAAAATACCGTTTTTAGTAATCCATTATGGCTTGTAAGAAAAGTTGATGAATGCTGGAGGTTAATTGTCGACTATGGAGGACTGGATAAAATGGTTCCTCCAACAGCGTCGGCCATGCTGATAGGGAGTTAACACTTCAACCTTGCAACAAACTAAGGAGGATTGGTATCCTGTAGTTGATCGATTGATTTACGTAATGGTTTCTTTTTAAGTTTCAATTACAGATGAAAGTCAAAATCATTGTGCATTTCTTTTGGACAGAATCTGATACACGTTTACTGAGCTTCCACAGGGTTATTTACATCCTCTTGTTACTTGCACAACCGGTTGCAAAGAGGCTTTGATTTGATTCAGTTGAAATGTACTGTTATGCATTACATATATTGATGATACAATGTTGATCTCAATCGAAGATCAAGTTAAGACAATTAGAAATTTTGATTAATCATGTCACTACCAGGGACTGGCTAATTAACCAGCTAAAATAGAGGTTCAAGAATACCTGGTAACATTCATAGGAATTACTTGGGCAGTGACGTTAGCAATATTCTTCAAACAACAAAAAATAAGCTATTGTTTCTGTCAGCTCAGAAATTGAAACAAAAGTTAATTGGTTTGTTTTGTTTTATAATATTAGCCCCCACTAACAAAGTTACCAGGAAAAAAAGGCTGAATTTGAATGAGGCTCTGAACAACAGGAGTCTAGCTTAGAGTGTCAAAGGGCCATTACCCAGTGGATACTTTTGGGGTCCTACAACCTCAATGATGCTCAAGTGACAGAAATGCCAGCAGCTCCAACCATACCCACATTTGGTCTTTGGAAATGACTTCTCGGTTATTGTAAGTGAGCAGCAGTGAAAGCATTTAAGCAATGCAATGACGAGCAGTCAACAATGTATCCTACTGTCCCCTGTGTGACTGAGAAAGGATTCTGGGAGCTGCACTGGGCAGTCTCAGACCTCTCCAATGTTTGTCTACACTTTGTTTCTACTGCTATTTAATATTATTTAGCTTCACTTAAAACCTCACATGAGTATGACTTGCGGAGTCTCCAGAGTCCTATCAATCATCTCTCTCTGTATAATTAGTATAACCATATAAACCAAATTTTAAAACATATTCAAACAATATTTCTGTTTTTTGAAGATCATGATTGTCTAATCTTGTTGTAGCTGAGTCTTCTAAATCTTATTTATGGTGGATTTCCTTTCATGTGTTTATTATTTAGTTTCAAGTGTGTGTTGCTCTTCAGTGGGGCTTTATGTAGAGTAATCCTGTGCAGCTAGGGTGGAGAATGCACAGAAGAAAATTCTATAATAGTTTTGTGTTTGCTTTTGCAAGGTGACCCAGGGATTCCACCTCCAGACTTTTTATATTAATTCAAGTTTAGAGATTTCTAGATTGCCTGACCTTGACAAATATAAATAGAAAATGCTTAAAAGACAGAGTATAAAGCACAGCAAGAGTGAGGTCAGCAAAAACTGCACAGCAGAGAATTCCAGGGGTCTGTCACTGACCTGAAACACTGAAAAACTGGCAAATCTGTCAGACACAATCTTATAGAAACTCTGGAAGATAGTCAAATATTTAAAGCAAACAAATGAATGTTTAGCAGGAGAAAGGCCACTGAAACATGATAGGAGAAGTTTTTGGCATTTTGACTTACCTTTGTTCCACCCTACTCTCTAGGATATTGGCAGTCCTAAAAACTGCAGCCCATGTTCCTCCTGTGAGTACCTGGCTCTAGAAGGAGCAGAATGGACCTTGTTCCCAAGGAACTTTGTTTTGACCCATCTGTGGGTTCCCTGAAGGACTGATGCAAGGGTTTAACCTTGGTTTCACCTAACTCAGAGCTAAGTGCAGAGAAGTGCCTGTGTGGAGCATGTTCATCAAAAACACTAAAAGGCAAGTGAACAGGTTGCTTGGGGAATAATATAATAGTTGTGGAAAGCAATAGACATGCTGAAAGCTTGGATGGAAAATCTGGAGAATATATTTTGAGGTATAAGGACTTTAAAATCTTCCACATATTCTGGGGAATCTAGAAAGCCACATGCATGCACAGAGCAGGATGCTGCTCAGAAAACACCTGAGAAGAGCATATGCTTCTACTTCTGGCCGATCTTTAGGGTCACTGAAAACAAGAAATGAAGGATCAAATGGATAAATATGAGTTGTCTACCATCTTTCCCCCAGTGGCACTGATTTTGACAATCACCTGTGTGTGAGAGTACCTTTATAGAAGTCCAGCAGTCCAGCAGAAGCATTCCAGCACACCATTAAAGCAAAAAAAAAAAAAATCCCAGATTAGATGCAATGAAGAGGCTAAAGAACAGTTTCACTCTACCTGTGTTACCCCTTCCCAAGGTGGCACAGCCTAGAGCCAAGAGAAGTTCCCTCAGGCCCATGATATCTCCCATGTGGGAGGGCAAGTGCATATGAGTGAGCACGTGGCTTCCCAGCCATGTGAAGCACTTGCAAGAGACCCATTTCTTTCTCACCTCATCAAAAACACTGAGGTGTGCTGCATGACTGGGGAGTGGGTGCAATTGAACTCATACCAGTTATCTTTGCTGACCACAATGGTAAGAAAATAGTAATCAATAGCAGGAGGAAAGCTGGAAATTTCAGAAAATGTGAAATTAAACAACATACTACTGAACAATAAATGGATCAAAGAATAAATCAAAAAGAAGTGGAAACACAGCATACCAAAATCTATGGGATGCAGCAAAAGCTGTTCTAAGGGGGAAGGTTAGAGCAATAAGCACCCACATTAAGAAAAAAAAGAAATATCTCAAATGGAAAAC
Source organism: Delphinus delphis (assembly GCF_949987515.2). Lineage (NCBI taxonomy): Eukaryota > Metazoa > Chordata > Mammalia > Artiodactyla > Delphinidae > Delphinus > Delphinus delphis. The sequence continues at coordinate 19,196,262 of NC_082699.1, forward strand.
CTAATTTTACGTGTCAAGGAACTACAAAAAGAACAAATAAAGCCCCTTGTTAGTGGAAGGAAGAAATAACAAAGATAAGAGCAAATATAAAAGAAATAGAGAACAGAAAAACAATAGAAAATAAGAGCTGTTTTTTCAAAAGATAAACAAAATTGTCAGCTAGACTAACAAAGAAAAAAAAAAGAAGGCTCAGATAAATAAAACCAGAAATGAAAAGGAGACATTACAGCTGTTACCCCAGAAAAACGAATGATCATAACAGAATACTATGAACAATATACACCAACAAATTGGGTAACCTAAAAAAAAAAAATGGATAAAATTCTAGAAACGTACAACCTACCAAGACTTAATCAAGAAGAAACAGACCAGTAATGAGTAAGGAAATTAAATGAGTAATCAAAGCCTCCCAAAAAAGAAAGGACAGGACCAGATGGTTTCATTGGTGAACTCTACCAAACATTTTTAAAAGACTTAATACCAATCCTTCTCAAACTCTTCCCCCAAAAATGAAGAAAAGGAAACATTCCCAAACACTTTTATAAGGACAGGATTACCCTGATACCAAAGCCAGAAAAGGACACTACAAGAAAAGAAAACTATAGGCCTATATCCCTGAAGAATATAGATGCAAAAAATTCTCAACAAAATACTAGCAGACCAAATTCAATAGCACATTAAAAGGATCATACACCATGATCAAGTGGGATTGTCCTGGAATGTAAGGATGGTTCAACATATGCAAATCGATAAATGTGTTACCCACATAAATAGAATGAAGAATAAAAATTATATGATTATCTTAATAGATGCAAAAAAAGCATTTGACAAATTTCAGTATCATTTAATAATTAAAAACTCTCAACAAATTGGATATAGGAGGAACGTAACTCAACTCAGTGCACTATGACAATATGACAAGACCATAGCTAACATCATACTCAGCAGTGAAAACTTGAAAGCTTTCCCTCTAAGATTAGGAACATAATAAGTGTGCCCACTTTCACCACTCCTATTCAACACAGTACTGGAAGTCTTTGCCAGGGCAGTCTGGCAGAGAAAAGAGATAAAAGGCATCCAAATCAGAAAGGAAGAAGTAAAATTGTCTCTCTTCACAGACTATATGATCTTATATATAGAAAACCCTAAAGACTCCACACACACACACAAAAAAAACTGTTAAAACTAATAAATGAATTCAGTAAAGTTGCAAAATCAACATTAAAAAATTATTTGTTTCTATACACTAATAACAAATTATGTGAAAAATAAAGAAGGCAATTTACATTTATTAGCATCAAAAATAACAAAATAGTTAGAAATAAATTTAATCAAGGAGGTAAAGGATCTGTACAGTAAAACTTTCTTCTTTGAAAATAAAATTGAAGAAGACGCAAGTAAATGGAAAGGTATTCTATGTTCATAGATGGGATAATTAATATCGTTAAAGTGTCTTTACTACCCAAAGTCTTCTATAGATTCATTGTAATGTCTATTAACATTTCAATGGCGTTTTTCCCAGAAATAGAAAAAAAATTCTAAAATGCGTATGGAATCATAAAAGATCTCAAATAGTCAAAGCAGTCCTGAGAAAGAAGTACAAAAATGAAGTCATCATACTTCAAACTTTATTACAAAACTATAGTAATGAAAACAGTACAGTATGAGCATAAAGACAGACACATAGACTGATGGAATAAAATCAAGAGCCCAGTAGTGTCTCAGTAAATCTGGAAAAGGACCAAAAAAAAGTGAAACTAAGGCAAAGTTTAAAATTGCCTGGCTATGTGTGAAGGGAGTATGTCAACAAGGAGGACTTTAAATTTTTCTTTTGTTTTTGTTTGTTTTTTGAATCAAGGCATTTAAAGAAATCTCTGTCAAACCAATAGCTAATCACTAAGCTTAAAAAAAGAGACTTCAGAGACCATATACGATAAAAAATATAATGTTTACTGAAAAAGTTTAGAAAACTTACTAAACAAACAACTGCAACCCTACATAGAGCATAAATTAAAAATCCTGGAAAAATGTAGAATCTGATTTCCAGAGTTTCCATATCACAATATTTAAAATGCCCAGTTTTCAACAGTACCTTGTGAGATATTCCAATAAACAAGAACATGTGACCCATTCACAGGGGAAAAATAAAAGAATTTAACAGAGACTGTCCCTGAGGAAACACAGGCATTGGATTTACTCAACAAAGCCTTTAAATCAATTGTCTTAAATATGCTAAAATAGGTAAAGGAAACCATGGGCAAAAAAGTTACAGGAAGGCAGGGGAACAATATCTTAACAAAAAGAGAGTATCAGTAAGAAGATAGAAATTATAAAATAGAACCAAAAAGAAAATTTGAACCTCAAAAACACAATAACTTAAACGAAAAATTTATTATAGGATTTCAAAAACAAATTCAAGCAAGCAGAAGAAAGAACCAGCAAACTTAAAGTTAGGTCAATTAAAGTCATCTAGTCTGAAGTGTCAGAAAAAAAGAATGAAGAAAATTGAAAAGAGCCCAAGACACTTGTGGGACACCATCAAGTATACGAACATACGCATAGTGAGAGTTCCAGAAGAAAAAGAGAATGAGACAGAAAGAATATTTGAAAAAATAATGTCCAAAAGCTTCCCAAAGTTGATGAAAGATACAGAACTAAACATCCAAGAAGCTCAACAAATTCCAAGTAGGATAATCTAACAGAGATCCACAGACACATTATAATCAGATGATTAAAAAACAAAGACAAAGAAAGAATCTTGAAAGCCTCATAAGAAAAGCAAATCATCACATAAAAGGGAATCTTTAAGGTTAACATTTCATTTCTCATTAGAATCAGTGGAAGCCAGAAGGCAGCAGAATAATATATTTCAAGCACTGAAAAAAAAAAAATCCTGTTAACCAAGAATTTTATATCTGGTATAATTGCCCTTGAAAATGAAGGAAAAATTAAAACACTCCCAGAAAAACAATAGCTGAGGCTGATCATTGCAAGTACACCTATCCTACAAACATGCTAAAGAGAATTTGTCAGCCTGAAATGAAAGGACGCTAGACGATAACTTACAGCCATATGAAACAATAAAAAATACAGTTAAAAGTAACTAAATGTGTAAATATAAAAACCAATATTAGTGTATTTTTTGTTTGTAACTTTTTGTTTCTTTTATAATTTAAAAGACAAATGCCTAAAACAATAATTATAAACCTATTTTTAATAGGCACACAGCATATAATAATGTAATTGTGAAAATAATGTAGAGGGGGAGGAATGGAGATGGGTTTGTGTACTATTAAAGCTAAGTTGGTATAATTTCAAAGTAGGTAACAAATTTCAAAGTAGGTTGTTATAAATTTAAGATGCTAATTATAATCCCAAAGGTAACCACAAGACTATAACTCAAAAATATTCACAAAAGGAACTGAGAAGGGAATCAAAATGGTATGCTACAAAAATAAATTAAAAATATAAGGTAATAGGGCTTCCCTGGTGGCGCAGTGGTTGAGAGTCTGCCTGCCGATGCAGGGGACACGGGTTCATGCCCCGGTCTGGGAAGATCCCACATGCCACGGAGCGGCTGGGCCCGTGAGCCATGGCTGCTGAGCCTGCACGTCCGGAGCCTGTGCTCTGCAACGAGAGAGGCCGCAACAGTGAGAGGCCTGCGTACCGCAAAAAAAAAAAAAAAAAAAAAGGAATATTGTATCTAGATTTTTTGATGATGGCCATTCTGACCGGTGTGAGATGATATCTCATTGTAGTTTTGATTTGCATTTCTCTAATGATTAGTGATGTTGAGCATTCTTTCATGTGTTTGTTGGCAATCAGTATATCTTCTTTGGAGAAATGTCTGTTTAGGTCTTCTGCCCATTTTGGGATTGGGTTGTTTGTTTTTTTGTTATTGAGCTGCTTGTAAATCTTGGAGATTAATCCTTTGTCAGTTGCTTCATTTGCAAATATTTTCTCCCATTCTGAGGGTGGAGAGGGTGTGGAGAAAAGGGAACACTCCTGCACTGTTTGTGGGAATGTAAATTGTTACAGACACTATGGAGAACAGTATGGAGGTTCCTTAAAAAACTAAAAATAGAACTGCTATATGACCCAGCAATCCCACCACTGGGCATATGCCCTGAGAAAACCATAATTCAAAAAAAGTCATGTACCAAAATGTTCATTGCAGCTCTATTTACAATAGCCAGGACATGGAAACAACCTAAGTGTCCATCATCGGATGAATGGATAAAGAAGATGTGGCACATATATACAGTGGAATATTACTCAGCCATAAAAGAAATGAAGTTGAGATATTTGTAGTGAGGTGGGTGGACCTAGAGTCTGTCATACAGAGTGAAGTAAGTCAGAAAGAGAAAAACAAATACCGTATGCTAACACATGTATATGGAATCTAAGAAAAAAAAAAGGTCATGAAGAACCTAGGGGTAAGATGGGAATAAAGACACAGACCTACTAGAGAAGGGACTTGAGGGTATGGGGAGGGGGAAGGGTAAGCTGTGACAAAGTAAGAGAGTGGCATGGACATATAGACACTACCAAACATAAAATAGCTAGTGGGAAGCAGGCGCATAGCACAGGGAGATCAGCTCGGTGCTTTGTGACCACCTAGAGGGGTGGGATAGGGAGGGTGGGAGGGAGGGAGATGCAAGAGGGAAGAGGTATGGGAACATATGTATATGTATAACTGATTCACTTTTTTATAAAGCAGAAACTAACACACCATTGTAAAGCAATTATACTCCAATAAAGATGTTTAAAATAAAAGAATATTGTAATACATATACTTAATGTATACCTAACAAAAAATATTTTAATGAATCACAAAAAGCGTATCATTGCAGCTAAAGAAATAGCTTCCCTTGCCTTCGCTATCATTCCCATTATTCTTTGATGTAAATAGACCAAATGTATCTCTAAGTAAAAGAAAATTAGCCCCCTGTAATATGACTCTGCCTCTGACATAATAGCTGGCACTGTAAAATCTAAAAGAGGAAAATGAAGGATGAGAAATATCTCCAACCATATTGGAGATGGTTATTTATCAAGAAAGCAAAAATAAATTTCAATGACTTTATACTGATTTAGGAAATAGCATGCTGGGGATAATTGCAGTAGATTGCACTGTGCTGACACCTAATGTTCATACAGAACTGTAAGAAGAGTTTGATTATGGACCTGGGCAGGAAGTCACATTTGGTCAACTAGCTGTATGGGTATCCTTTCAATGAGTTCCCTTGGGGGGAAAAAAAAAGTTGCATACTTGGCCAATATACATAAGTCATAGCAGTTAAACACCAAGAATGGCACTTGTTTGGATGAGTAAGTCTGGTTTTAAAAGTAACCTTTCCACAAGTCAATAATAAAGGCATGGGAAAAATGTAAAGATTAATCATTCTACTAAGTTTCGCTGAGTGCCCAATCAACGATTGGTATTGTAAAGATGAATGTGGCAATTAAAGCACTTTATAGGTGGATTTAGTCTTAGATACAGATATATCTTCTTTACAATATATCAATAGATCATGTTTACAGGGAATGGGAGAGTATACACACACCCTCTTAAGTTGGCTCTGAGACAGAGCTGAAGAGTCATACCAGCGGCATTAAACTTCCATTCAAAAATGTATCCCTATGGAAAGCCTTTGCACTATATTGTCTTCTGTCAATATACAGCATAATCAAAACTTACTTACATTAAAATTAAATGGCAAGGCTTTTTTATTCTCTTCCAATAAAGTGACATCTATCAACACATCAAAAGCTGGTTAAGGGTATTTGACTAGGCTTTAAAGGGGGAAAAAGGAAGCACAAACCCACTGGGCTTAAGATATTTCAACGTCTTCATGATTAGCATATCAGATAGAGGACGGCTTGGCTTTCTTACTAAAAGGCATTGTCATCATTTCTTCTCTCATTTCCATGACAATAATATTAGAAATGTAAAATTTTGAAAAACCTTCAAATGTCAGTTCTGTTTAGTCTAAATGTGTTTCAACATCTGCCCCAATTTTTCCAGTTAGGCTGCAAATTCTACTCTCTGTGGCTGACTCAGTTGAAATCTAACCAGGTAGAACTATTGGAAAAATTGTTGAATATTCAGACGTGATTAAGAATATATTATAATTTGCCTATAAGTAAAGACTTAAAGGGAACTCATTACATTGTATTTCTCTTCCGGTGTCTTCTAAAATACATTAAATGGGAATCACTGCAATGTTAAGGATTTTGTTGTGGTTGTTTCTCAGGAGCAAATCTGTGGATCAGGGAACGTCACTACTTTTATATGCTTGTATCATATAAAAACACCGTATACTGTCTTTTGTTCAGTATACACCCTAGTCCATTGATAGAGGCTTGTATCTGAGTATAGAGTTACCTAAAATGTATGGATTCCTAAAAGCTGTAAACATGTTTAACATTTGGGGTAAGTGAATCTTTGTTATAAATGTTACTATTTGAAAAGGCAAGACTATTTAAGAGTATGAGACTGTTGGCTTTTAAATATACAGTTTTTCAAAGAAGAAATATTTTGGAAGTAAGGAAAGTTTATATTTTCTGCAGTGACTTTCAGGGTGTTGTTTTTTCCTCCTGAACTGAGAAACAGCAAGGGTGACTGAGTGCTGTAGGAAAAACCTCCTAATAAAGCCTTGTCTCATAACCAAACTTTTTCTTACTTTTCAGATCTCAGTTTGCCCAGTTCAATATTTCTCTATCCTTCAAAGAATAGCCTTAAATAACTTGATTTATTAGCATTATGGAAAGATTTTTTCCTTTCCCTCCTTTTTAATTTATACTAAGACTAGTAAAAGAAATAGCTGCTTAATCCTTTTCAAAAGAAATTGTATTTCTTTTCAAAATATTTTATATAGTTTATGACTCAACTATAAATCATCATGCCCAATGAAAAGAGGAACACTGTTATGGATAATCAAGAATAGTTGCTGATCCTAATATTACAAATAAATATTTTATGTACAAGGTCTATATTACAGGGAGCATAGATAAGTGAGTATCTTGATTTTCATTTCTTTCTCAACATCTGAAAAAATCCTACCCTAAACACCAGTCAAGGAGCACCTTGTTTGAGAAGTTGACCTGATTCTTACAGTTAATTGTTCTCTCCTCTATGTTTATTTCATAATACTTTGTGGATCACTTTGTATGATTTATGTCTGATTTATTTTAACTCCTGTCTAGACTGTGAGCTTCTTCAGGTTACTGGCCCTATTTTACTCTTGTGTATATTCTTAACACTCATTAACTGATTCTTTCATTCAACAAACATTTATTATTTGTTACATGAGAGACACTGTGCTAGGCACCGAGGTCAAAATAGTGTTGAAAAAACAATTGTTCCCTTCTTTCCAAAGCTTTAGTCTAGTAGAGAAGACAGAGATAACATTTTTGCTTGATTCTTCATAATAACTGATGTGTTAAGTTGAAAATATACATGATGCTCTGATAGTGATAAAGAGGGAGATATACAGCTGGTAAAAGGGTTAAAGCCTGAGCTGACATCTATAGCCTAAGAATAAGTTAACTAATCAAAATGTTGGAGGGGTGAGATGGGGGTAAGTTTTACGACTTGAGAAAGTTCAGGAAAACGCTATGTAATAAGAGGGAACATGGCCAGTCCAAGTGGCTGTCCCCAGAGTGATTAGACAACAAAACCAAGATTTAAGGATGAAGAGAAGCTGAAGAGGGGGTTAAGGCTAAGCCACTTAAAGGTCTTGTTCTCGTTAACGATCTCGTACTTTTTTCCCTCAGAGCATTAATAAATCAGTGAAGGGACTGAATGAGGCAATGTTTTACTAAGATCTGCCTTCGCTCTGGATTTTTCATGTGTTGATAGTTGTAGCATGAAAACCAGACTGGAGCAGTATAAGACGGGATGGTGGAAGTCAATGAATCCTGATCTTAGCCCAGTGCTTACATGATCAATGAATTGTTAAATCATCCCCAAATGCGTCTAAGTGGTTCACTCACAGATTTTTATAATCAAATGAGAAGAAACTCAGTGGGGACCAGAAAGGACTGCATTTGGGATTTTTAAAAAAATTCAGCCTGTAAGTAATTCACTGAGATTCTAGAAATCAAGAGAACTTGAAGAAGTGATAACAGTTGTTAAGAAAGATTATTTAGAGACCATTAATTTGATTTCGGTAATAGATGTGTAGAACGTACCGTTTATCTTTTTAAAAGTTCCTCTGCATGTTTATTTGTTTTGTGTACTGTGAGACTCAATATACAAATGGATAATGGCCAGACTATATATAATATAGAACTCTGACGCACAACCTGCAGTAAACAGCCCAGGAACCCAGCCTGCTGTCTGTAAGTCAAACTTGTAGGAAGTCAGACTGTGATCTCTAGTAACAATCCAAGAGACAGACAATCGGACCCAAAAGATGAGACTTGATTAATAACTAAAAGTGTCCAATTTTTTTCCCAGTTTCCAACTTGTATTACTAACCAGATAAAGGAAATATGTACCTCTAACCAATCACATAAGATACCCCGCTTCCAGTTAGCCTGTCCACAGCTTCTCTCTGCCAACATATTCTACTCAGGGTATACCTGAAGCCTTCCTTTGTTTCCCACTCTTTGCCCGCCTTTGAATCTGCCAAACCAGTAAGTTGATGATGGCTAACTTCCTCGCTCTAACAAACTCTGAATAAGTAGCCCTTGCTTCCTCTCATTTGGTTGGTCTTCAGTTATTTCCACAATAGACTCTCTGTAGTAGAGAGTTCTATTGTAGAGCTAAGTGGTCATTTGCTAGTTCTAGCTATATATCCATTTAACCAGGATCGGAGATATTGAATGGATGGGTTACTATGTTTTTTTGCTAATATGTATATAAGTGTACATGTGAGAGGAAGAAACAGACAAAAACAAAGAAATGGAAAGAGTGTGAGCAGGGTATTTGGGAGGGGAAAGTTGGTCATATTCATTCATTCATTCAACTCATTTACATTGAGTGCCCACAAGGTGTCAGGCACCATTAAGGCCTTTTTTTTTTTTTTTTTTTTGCGGTACGCAGGCCTCTCACTGTTGTGGCCTCTCCCGTTGCGGAGCGTAGCCTCCGGACGCGCAGGCTCAGCGGCCATGGCTCACGGGACCAGCCGCTTCGCGGCATGTGGGATCCTCCCGGACCGGGGCACGAACCCGTGTCCCTTGCATCGGCAGGCGGACTCTCAACCACTGCGCCACCAGGGAAGCCCCTATAAGGCCTTTTTGATGCATAGGACAAACCAAAGTTCCTCATATCCTCATGGAGCTTACATTGCAGGAAAGAAAGAGACAATAAACAATGAATATAATGAATAAGTGAACGTTATAGCATCTTAGAAGAAAGTAAGTATTATTTAAGAAATCAACAAAGGAAGGTAAAGAGATTATCAGGGGTCTGGGTGGGGAGTAAATTAAACTGGTGGTTAGGAAAGGTCACATTATGAGGGTGATGTTTGAACAAAAACTTGAAGAGTATGAAAAGTGAGATAAGCAGATATATTCGGTAGGAAACCTTTTTAAGCCGAGAAGGGCTAAAACAAGGACGTAAAGATGGAAAGTTGCCTAGTGTGTTCAAATAATAGCAGAGGTGAATGTGAGAGAGGGAGAGAAAGCTCTTAGGCCATCATAGGGATGTTTGCTTTTTATCTGAAGTGGGGAGTTGCTGTAGAGTTCTGAGTAGACAAAGGGCTTGACAAATTTTAAACAGATCCTCTGCAGCTGCATGGAGAGTAGACTAGAGGAGGAAAGAGTGGCTTTAGAGTACAGTTTTGTGTTTACATTTAAATATTAGTATGTTCAATAATCTAGACACTCATGTAGTGGCTAAAAATATAACTAAACAATTCTGGAAACACCAGTTCCTCTTCATCCTCTTCCTGTTCCATCCAACTAGAAATCAGGCCAAGCCAAGCTACCCTTTCTCTCTAACCTTGACTACTCTAGAAATTTAGTAGACCTGAGAAAGTACATATGGCCTCAAAGAAATTTATATTAAAATAAAATATTCCAATAATATCCCCTAAATTCAAAGCCCAATCTACAGATCAAATGGTGCCTACATCCACTCTACAATTTTCAATCCATGTGACAATTATATCCAGCATCACCCCACTGTAAATGATTGAGTCACATGCATTGAAAAGAGTAAGAATCATTAGAGGAAATTAAAATATATACATTCCGTTGAAATTGTAATAACTGCTCATTTGTAAGAGGGGAAAACTAGAACTGAAATAAACTCGAGTTAATCTTAACGTTAATCTTGAACTCCAAGAAACTTGCTCCCTCAGACTCTCCCCCATGGCCTGTGCCAGAAATTCCCTGTAGTTTCATGTTAGTGTTGCTGAAAAGCAGGTATATGACTGACTCCAATAGAAAAACAAGTACATGTGCTCAGAAAGCCGACTTATGCCATAAATGAAAAACAGAAAATGCCTAGTTCAGAGGAATTTATTACCTGAAAATTCAGTGTCTGTTTTCTAACTAATCTCATGTAAAGACAACTTTGAGGTGGAGAAATGTAAAATGTCTTACATTTTGGCATCAAGAGGCTATTCTGCCTCTTTGTATTTTCATTGAAAAGAAAACTGTAGGAATCCAGAAAGAATGCATGTCCAGTTAACCTGGTTACGGCCTATTGGCAAGGCACTTCTTTCCAACCATAATTTTCTTCTGATGGTTGAGAGATATTCCAAGAGTATAACCTATTTAGATATTCAAATTAAATGAACAAATTCCATCTTCACTACTTTTTCTGAAATCAGTTTATCAACATGATTGCAGAATACAAAATTGCCATTATTATTTTTGGCCAACACATTAAACAGCACTAAAATTATTTACTTCAATTTCAAATACTCATGAGTTTCAACTAAACACTGTAAAAATAGATGTTATAAATAGCCCTCTACCCATTAAACTCATGCAATATACAAACGAAAACCTATTAAACTCCAAGGGACTAAAAATAGCCTGTGTTGAAATTATTGCTTAAAATAATTTAATTCTTAAATAGAGTTTGCAGATTCTATTTTCTTTCTGTCTTTGTTCTTAGGCCATTTATTGGAAATAGTATTAAGTACATACATGGGGACTGTTAAGGCATCATTCAAAAAATCTAAAATTCTTTCCCATTGTGTGTCAGAGAATGTATCTGTTCTTCTTTCTTTTTTGTTAACATGTAACTGACCCAGCATATGGCCCCCAGAATAAAAGCCATATTTCTAAACTTGTTTTGCAGTCAGGTGTGGTCATGCAACTAATTTTTCACCAGACTTTTAAATCACTGATTTGACTGTCTCTGTCTCTTAGCAGAAATTATAACACCACTAATACACATTATGAACACATCTTGCGTAGCTGAGAGTAGAGATATAAGAATAAGTATGGCAAAGTGGAGAGCATTTGGAATGTGGCATCAGTGTATCTGAGTTCAAGTCCTACTCTGGTCATTTTCAATAGCTGTTAACTTATGGCAAGTCAGTTAACTTTCAGAGCTTTTGTTTCCTCACCTGTAAAAAAATGACGATAGTAAAAGTGATTTCATAATTTTGATAGGAATGAAAATGTCTTATAAGGTGAACCAGACTATAGAAATTCTAGTTACTATAGTTATATGCCTATCTTGAATATATAAATAAATAGCTAAATTAAAGCACAAATTCTCTACATTTATGTTAACTTTATACTGAAAATATATATCTTATTGACGGTCTAAGAACTGCTAGTATTTTGGGGGGTTGTATTTGCTCATTATTAATTGATGGCAAAAACTAGGTGATAAAGATATGAAAAACTAGTACAATTTTCCTGTCAGCGTTCAGCCAAAAGATAACTGGAAGCACATGTGTGCACTCAGCTTTTTACAGTACAAATGTGAGTCGGTGGAAGAAACTTGATTGTGCTAAGTATGAGGTGAGATTCTTTAGTGCTACCTCATTTGCTGTTATAAGCAACCTACCTGCACATATGACCCATGCATCTTATCTTTGACGTATACAACATTTCTGGAGAGTATCAGATTGAGGTAAGATTCATATAGCCAGGAAAACAGAATCTAATTACAGTAAGTCCCCTACATACAAACCTTCAAGTTGCGAACTTTCAAAGATGCAAACGTGCATTCGCATGTCCAGTCACATAAGTTAGTTCACATGTCTGGTGTACATTGCCACGTGCGTGCATCCTCTGCAAGTGGTTGTGCTTTTGTGTACTGTACAGTACTGTATAGAGTGCAGTATCTTTATTTCAATCCCAGGATATCCAGAAGCAAGCATAAAAGCAGTAGTGATGTAGCTGTTACTAATGTACTTTTCAAGGTACTGTACTGTAAGATTAAAACGATTTTCTTTATTTTTTGTGTTTGCTTTTTATGTATTCTTTGTGTGAAAAGTATTATAAACCTATTATAGTACAGTACTATATAGCCAATTGTGTTAGTTGGGTACCTAGGCTAACTTTGTTGGACTAATGAACAAATTAGACTTATGAACCCACTCTCAGAACAGAACTCGTTCATATGTAGGGGACTTACTGTAAAATCACTGGAGCCTCCCTTAGTCCCTAGAGTGCTTAATGGGTCATTCCATTGTCAATCACTGACTCATGGAGAGGCAAGGTCTCACCACACCTAGAACGGTCAGCACTTGCCACTGTATTGTTCATTCATCATACTGTGGGCTTATACCACTATTGTGAAAAAAATGTACGTAATAAATTGAGTGCTTCTGTTTAGGGAAACATTTATTCTGAACTCTTTTTGGTTTTGGAACAAGCACAGCATCAAAAAGGCCTTGTCCTTACTGGGTGGGTAGGGGGATAAAAATCAGTGCCCAACTAATCCTGAAGAGTGTGTCTCCTTCCAGATGCCCAGCCTATTTTCCCTGGTATGTATGCATATTCTTACATGCATATGCTTGTGCAAATATTTGTTTGTGAAGTCTGTGTATACATTACCATTACCTTAATGATATGTCAAAATATGTCACTATCAGCTATGAGCATTAATAAAAACATTTTCATCTAATCTCATTTCCTTCCTATTTACACACATAATCTATTTTAATGGATCCTAGTAGTTGACTTGAGGTTCAGTTAAAAAGCATAATTTAGTAGATTAGACCACAAATACAAACAAATCCCTAAATCTCCCCTCAATCCTCCATGAAAATTGAGGTAGATAATGATACAAAAATACAGAAGTAATTTCTCTTTAGGTCTGGAACCCATGCGCAGGCTCAGCGGCCATGGCTCACGGGCCCAGCCACTCCGCGGCATGTGGGATCTTCCCAGACCGGGGCACAACCCCGTATCCCCTGCATCGGCAGGCGGACTCTCAACCACTGCGCCACCAGGGAAGCCCTGTACTTTTTTTTAAAGACTGAGATGTCATGGTACTTTATTTCAAACTTAACAAAAAATAACTATGAAATCTAACTCAGAAGAATCTCAGGATTCATCCTAATACTTAGTCTTTATTGAAGCTCAAGTGCCACACCAGGTCCCCTCCCCTGTTGTGGGGAGGAATGTAGCAAAAATCACATATTAAATCAGTGTGGTCACAGTGCTCCTCTCCCTGGGCTCATGAGGCAGACAGTGGTGCAGGCATGAGTGAGGAGTAGGACACCAAGCAGGGAAAGAGGTGTGACATTCTCATGACCTCTATCCCTTTACATAGATCAGTTATTTAGGATTCTTGAGTTAGTCAACAAAGAAGTCCTCCTAAAACAAGTTTATCTGCTGATGCAAGCAAACAGACTGGAAAAATGCACTTGAATCAAGAAGTAAAAATAGAAAGGATATATCCATTATCATTCTTCATAAAGATATTATATATATATATATATATATATGCACACATGTAAATGTATTATGTTTGGAGTTCCACTTTTTGCAGGTTGGATTATAGCATGCCAATAAAGTTCATTAAACATTTGCATTAACCACAGAACATTTACATTAACCACAGAACTGAAAGGCACTTGGAGGAATCATCTGTTGACATTTAAATATCTACTGGACAAGTGGAAAACAAGATTTGCATCCAACAATGCCACCTGGTTAATCCAGCAGTTTTTATAACCTGGCAAATTGTTCTTGTGCAATAGTACATTTTTATGAAATTAGGTGGATATTGTTAGTGTTATAATCAACCTTTTTTTCTCATCTCTCTTGCATTGGAGTAGCTCCATTGTAACAGATGTTTCCCTCTTTAGTGTTGAGGTAAAACTGCATGTATCTTGACACAGGCAGGCAGCACTTGGCTTTGGAACATTAAGTCTTCCATCAGGTTATTCCCTGTTTCAGTCATTGACTTAAATAGGACTGTTTCTTCCAAGCTCAACAACAGGTATCCAGACACTATTTTTCCATTAGTCACCTCGTTCCATACTCAAAAATGCAATTCAGACTTGGAAACAAGTGTGTAGTCATGACCTTTTAGGTCTAACATGGTCTGGTGGAAAGGGTATTGGAAGAGTGTTTGTCTCACCAACTTGCTAGGTGACCTTTGACAAATTACTTGACCCCAATGTGCTTCATTTTCCTTTCTACACAGGGAAGATGGAGCAGTAATATATAGCTTCCTGTTCTACCTTACAGGATTTTGTAAGGTTAAAATGAAATAACTGTTTGTTTATCTTCTGTTTTGACATGTTGATACTGCAATGTCCTCCCTTTCTGTTGTAGTAGAAACACATCGCCACATTTATATAAAAAAAAATTGTTGGAAAAGGATTTGGTAGAAACACAATACACTCCACTTTTACTCTCTAGAACACATTTATTCCATCCAATAATGATGTCTGGTATGTTTTAAAATGGTAAAAGCATAAGATTCAGAATTCAGACCTGGACTGAAGTTCTGACACAGCTGTTTCAAAGACCTCTGCTTCATTTCCAGGGACTTTGTCATGCCTATCTCCATATATCTGGGCCTACTAATGCCCTTCCACCTTAGCCTAATGCAGTATAAGAGTTAATCTTGACTGAGGTTTGGAGCATTCGAACAGCCAAAAACTGTCTTACTCCCCAACTCCAGTGACTCTCAGGCACCTGCTGGACTCCCACATTGTTCAGTTTGTCTACCTCCTTGCAAATAAGGTCCAGGAAACTATATTGCTAGTTACGATAGCCAGGGTATGTGCTTCAAACCATACCTCTACCAAACCCTATCCCCTTCTGGATGAGTAGTATAGTTCCCATTTAGTCTGGGGTTCTGTTAGTTTTTGGAATAGTTTTTGGAATACAGTAGGCAACTGACACTTTGTGATGATAATAGGACTCTCTATTCTGCCTTTTTTCCCCTGTCCTCCTCTCTAGGACTGATTCTTTTCCCTCATAAATTAGGGCCTGAGTTCCTAACTTACAGGATGTATCCTTTAAATGACAAACATCCATTCATCTGACAACTGTTGCTAAATTCCCCAAAGTTGTACTCCAAATTCCAAATGAAAATATCTTGATCTTACCATTTTCAGAGTCCTAATTTAGACTTTCAGGTCATCTGGACACCAACTGCCTGATCCCTGGAAACTCTGAAGTAAAGTTTTAAAGCCAGATCCATTCACTTTATCTCTCTTCATTTTGATTTGTGAATCTCCTAGAAAACAGAAACTCCTCCCAGGTATTCAAAAACATGAACTGATCATCCAGTTTGTGTCTGGGTGGAATTATAATGAGCTAACATGTATTTAATATTTGCTGTGTATTAAGATTTTTCTCGCTATTTCCTTCATCCTCCCAACAACCTCATGAGTAGGTAGTATTCCAATTTCCATTTGACAGATGGGAATTGAGACACAGGGAAGTTAAATTATTTGCCAAGGTTACATACCCGGTTAGGGCAGGGCTAGGCTCTGAATACTGGCAGCCTGATTCCAGAAACTACGCTCTTAAGCACTCTGCTATACTGAGAGGAGGGGGAGATTATACATTGCTTCCTGGAAGAGGTGATGTTTGAGATGGGATTTAAAGAGTAAGTAGAATGAACCAGGCAATGAATTGGGGAAAGAGCGTTCCCAAAAGACAAGACCATGTGCAGAGATTTAGGAGTGTGAGAGTATAAAACTGGTTTGGGAAGTATGAGAAATTTAGCATAGAACAAAGGTGTGGATTGAAGGAGCCATGACAGATAACTCTAGAGAGATGAGAAGGAACAACAAGAGTCATGTCTAGTGTCTAAGCTGTTTGGATTTTATCATGATGTCAATGATGGAAGGTCACCACTCTTAGACATGGGAAAGAGGGATCCCTGACCTGGAGCCACACATATCACAAACATACACTCAAATTTTATTTAAAAAAAATACACATGGTAGAGTGATCAACTTGTCCAAGTTTGCCTGGGACTTTCTCAGTTTTAGCACTGAAAATCCTGCATCCCAGGAAAGCCCCACAGTCCCAGGCAAACCAGAAAGGATGGTCACTTCTTTTATTTGTAATCTACCCCAAACACCCACTTTTGCGACTAAACCCATTCAGGTTCCAGAGAAATGCTTCTCCACATGATTTTTGCCATACTTTCTCAAAACAATGGATGACTACATCTAAAAGCCTTGGAGGATTGTTGGTTGTGCTACTACTGATATTGCTGATAGACATTATGAACTGTGGGCAGAAATATTTAGATAAGAAAAAAGGCACATTTATACAACTTGTCAAATCCTTCCCTTCAGATATCATAAATATAATGGATATTTGAAATTACTTTATTGCTTTTCAGTTGTGCCAAGCACCCACATTTTTGCTTCTTTTTGTATTTCAATTCAAGGTATAGAGGCACTCACAAAATAATATGGTACATGCAATAGTTACATATGGCAACTGAGGAGTATTTTGCATTATTAAGCAATTTATAGCTCTAAAAATTATGTAAGAAGTAAGCATGATACACCATAAAAAAGGTATACATGTGATACCAAGGCTTTATATGAATAAATGGATTTAGATATTGCTTTAAGAGAAGACTAAAACTGTGATATTATTATTGATTTATATAACAAAATTCTAATACTTAGTAATATTTACTGCAATAATAATAATCTATCATATGTAGCCCCACTTCAGAGTTTGAATATTATATATAAAATTTGTTGTTGTTCATCTCTGATTTAAGTATTTCTTGAAGAATTTTGTTGATAGTTCCAACTGCTACTGCTTTGGCAGAGAAAACTTTCTCCAAATTGCCATTAATAAAAAAATGTTTGAGAGCTACAGCAATTTAAGGAAACCTTTCTGATTTGGTATTGCTAACAATAAAACTTGAATTATAAGAAAATTTTCATAATTATATAATTTATGATTTTCCTGAAATAAAGTCAAGAAACAAAATTTATTGAAAACTATAAAATAATTTTGTATACCTTTATTTGATTACTTATGTAAATATTATCATCCCAATAACAGAAAATCTAGACATAGGTAGTAATAAATGATTCTTTCAGTTATCTGATAATCTGCCAGATATTAGTTATATAAAACATAGCTTTGCATTATATTATGATATTTTTGTTATAAAAGTATATTCTTTAAGGTAGAAGGATAAAATTGATTTTATTTAACAGTTTGTTACATTCATGTATAACTTTTAAATTTTTAGACATATTATATGTGAACCCCTATTTGCACTCTTGTTCTAATCCCCCTACTGTTGGCCGCAGGCCTGGGCACA
The DNA here is from genome assembly GCF_949987515.2 of Delphinus delphis. Classification (NCBI taxonomy): domain Eukaryota; kingdom Metazoa; phylum Chordata; class Mammalia; order Artiodactyla; family Delphinidae; genus Delphinus; species Delphinus delphis. Next base: position 19,213,954 of record NC_082699.1, read on the forward strand.
GGTGGTTAAATATATATTTTGGAAAAATCATTTGCCAACAGTTTAAATCCTGGATTGGAGGACTGATAGTAAAGACAGAGAGATCAATTAAGAAGATTTTTAGTAACCCTAAGCTCATGGATGACTTTGAGATTTCTGGCTTGTACCAAAGATATGTATGCATATACATGTGTCATATGGGAATGCACATGTATGTGTGTGTGCGTATTTGTATATGGGACTGGAGTTTAGAAGAAGTATCAGCTCTACATTTACAACTGTGTGTCATTAGGATGAGTAAGAATCAGTTTCATAAGGAAGAATGTGTATAGTATAGAGTATAAAATGTCAGAAACAAAGGTAAGAGCTGGTTTTAAAAGGTAAGGGGAAGTTAAAGTATGTCAAATACTGAGATATACCAGAAAAAATTAAGAATTGAAAATTATCAACGAAGGACATTGAGAGCAAAAAGCAAATTGCAATGACTGAGGTGTAAATACGAGGCGAATAATTGGAGACTATGAGATTAGACTGTCTTTCTCAGAAGTTTGGCAGTGGAGGGAAAAAGGTTTTCTGCTGAGTGTAATTGTGACAATATAGCAAGGACTGAGAGAACCAAGAGTTCAAGAAAGATGTGTTGTTGTTTTTCAAAGCTGGAGTAGTGTAAGGATGTTTATATTGCAAGTGGAAAGAGATAGAAAATGAGGCTGAATAAAAGGAAGGAGTATTGATGACCAAGAGCAAAACAGAAGATTGGATCCAGAGCACATATAGAGAAGGAGATATAATAAAAGAGAAGCGACAGAAGAGAAACTATTCTATTGAAATTGGAGAGGAGAATGGTTGGATGTGAACACTTGCCTAAGTGGATTTTTTTTGGTTGCAAGTTACTGCAACCCGTTTGAACTAGTTTAATCAAAAGAGGTAGGGGATATAAGCTTCAGAGGTATCTGCTGGGACCTCAAAGCAGGAGACCCACCTCACTAGGGTTGGAAACAAGAACCAGAATCTCATCAGGATCCAAAATTACTCTCTCCATGGCAGAGCTGTGGGTCACGCATCTCTGCTTCCCTTGGTATCTCTGCCTCAGTGTCACTTTCTCTGCTTTTTCATGTGCCTATGGCTCCTGAGTTTACATAAGGCAGTTCAAACAATCATCAAAGACTGCCTATGACTGCCTCTGAAAGCAAATATCAAATTCCCAGAAGAGATAATCTAATTAGCCCAACTTGAGATGATATCCTGATACAGTCATCTCTGGTCAGGGGAACAGTAAGAGTCATGTTATTAAACTTCAGCAACAAAGAACACATCTCTGCAGGTAAATATCTGAAACCCTATCCCTTGGTCAAATAATATATTACAATGTAGGGAATTTGTTTGTGGGGAGGGACAAGAATTGAAAGAATTCCTGCCAAATAGCCTCTATTTAGTTATAGAGTTAGGAGGCAAGATTTTTGCTGAGTGTGATTGTGACAATGTTATATAAAATAATTTTAATGAGAGTAAAGAAGGTTAGAAGTGGCTGTTTTGAGAAATGGTAGCTGGCTCTTTATGGTGTCTTAAGAAATTTCAGTAAGACAGCACTAGGTTTCCAGGTGAGACTAAAGACCATGAGTCTATCACGGTGCCAATCCAAATGATTATCTGTATTCTTGGCAGGTCGGCTATAAGAGACAGCCTGAACAAGTAGACTAATCCAGGATTAGAAGGTTTTCAGGGGGTATTGTAGAATTTTAAATTTGCGTAGAAGAACTAATAGGTAAGGCAATGGGATATTAGCAATCTAGTGGTTTAGGTAATGTGGTTTTAGGAGACTGAGAAAAAGAGAGAGAGAGAGAAAGAGAGGGAGAAATAGAGAAAGGAGAAGAGAGGAGAATCATGAACTAAATATCTCCAAGAGGTCAAAGTAAAAGAAATGTAAGCATGAAGATGTGAAAGAGCTTGATGGGGGTAAATCTGTGTTAGAGAGTAGAACATTAGAGATTGTAATTTAGGAATGTTGGGTAATTACTAGTGATGATCAGTTCCAAGGTATGGCCATGGGTGTGACTGGCCAAAGTAGAATTGAAATGTAAGTCATTGGCATTAAGAAAGGCAACACATTATGATACAAGGTTATTGGAGAGATCAGCATAGATATTGAAGCCATCTAGGACGATAGTGGGATTTATGAGTGAGAGAAGGCTTCAAGCCAGGTGCAATAAACAGTGTCTGATCATGAAGCCATTATATACCAGCGCTGAGGTGAAAGGTGGAATAGCATAATGGCATGAATCTAAAGAAGACGTTTTTATTTGAGTGGGGTGGAAAAATGTCTTTGGAGCAAAGAAGTAGAATTCTAACACTCTTTTCTTCTAGCCTGTAAAATATAGAATTCTGGACAATAAGCAATCTCCATATAAAGATATAATAGGGGAAACAGAATTCTTCAGAGGGTCTTGGTTTTGACCTTAATAAGAGACTGAAGGTTTAGACTAGTCAGAGGTTTCTTTGTCATGGAAGTGAATTATATTTGGCTCAGGTGTAATTGCATCATATCAGAAAATTATTGGAAGGTGGAAAGAGTATCAATAATAATGAAAATATTTTAGGTCCTTCTTATGTTCCAGCCACTTCCAAGCATCTTATATATAATGTTATCTCATTTTTAATCATCACAAGAACCTGCAGGAGATATATATATAGATATAGATATATAGATAGATAGATAGATATATAGATATATAATTTCACCTATTTTACAGGTAAGAGAATAGAGGCATCAAAGGGTTAAGCAACTTGTCCAAGCTCATTAGGTAGAAAAAGGTAGAACCACTGTTTCAAACCAGAAAGTCTGATACCTGGGCATACTCTTAACCATTATGTTATAATGATGGAAAGATGCAGGTTAAGAGAGAGAAGATGATGACAAATCTAAGAACTCATTTATGGAAGTGAAAAGAAGACTGAAAGTACTTGTATTTTGGCTACTAGCACAAGTTGCAACAGTGTCAGGCACAGATTTATTAAGTACCAGTGCAAGTAAGTACCAACAAAATTAAGTACCAGTGTAAGAGGCACAACAGCTGCATCTCAAAACCTGCAGGCTACAGACTTTTCTCAAAGTTTCATAGAAACTGTTGGTGAGCGGGCGTTACATATCTCAGGGGGGCTGGGAGAACCCTAATTCTAGTCCAAGTATGTGGGTGGCAGGATTAGTTAAGGAACCTTCACCCTATTTTAATTTTTTTCTATAATCCCTCCTCCAAAGATGAGTTTAAACGCTCAAATACCTTTGAAAGAATTCTAGTCTAGTTATATGTCTAACCTAATTAGTTACTTATTTTTTCCACTCTTACTTTCCTTAAATAGAAACCAATGGCTTTTACATCTTATCATATGACCCCAGGTTAGTTAAATCACATATTCTCTGTGAACATTAGTGCCCTCATTTGTAAAATACAAATAAATAATATAAATTTCAGAGTCATAAGGGAAAATATTAAACCATGCATATAAAACCTATTGAGAAACTGAAAATCACTAAATGAATAAAAGTTACTCCTATTAATACATAAGAATAGCTTTCATATTTGGAGCCCTTGTGATATATCCAGCATTTTATTATCATTTACACATATTATCTCATTAAATCCTCATAGCAATCTGTAGACATAAATATTACAATATCTCTACTTCACACATGGAGAAAATTACACTTAAATGCCAAATATTAAGTCATGTAGGTGGGATTCAGACCTATTCTGTCTGACTTCAAAGGAATGCTCTTAATATATACTATTCTCTTAATACTAATGAAGAATACCTTGGGTAAACATCGGTGCTATACAACGGTAAAAAGAATTATTGCAGGTCTTTGGTATCGACAGATTTCAAAATATAGTGCCCCTAGCTATGTGGCTTAAATATAAAGCATTTACTACGAAAGTGGAAAAATATTGTAAAACCTAGGGCAGTCATTATTTCCAGCAGTATCTTTTAGGGATAGCCATCTTAGCCCCAAATGACTAAGCCTTCATGCAATAGACATATATAGAGTCACATATTGTGTGACTGTAGGTCCCAGGTGGCCCAAGAAAGCTTGATTTGTACTATTGCCATGACGCAATGTATTATCTTTTATTCTCAAAAGCTTCCTGGTTTGGACAATGAATTATATGAATACCCTACTTTAATGTTTCTCACTAAACCTAGAGTGGTGAGATCCTACCATTGCTCTTACCATTGACAGACTCTACTTGCACTCATATAGAGAGTATACTCTCAAAGTCAGTAGAATATCTGTCCTCTGATAATGATGATACATTCATAGAATGCTCCCTGTATTCTTCAACACTTCTAATAGGTACCTAGGCTAATTTTAACTGGAAAAATAGTAACCGTAAATTAAAAGGAATAATAATTCACATCCCTATATTATTATATAGATATGATTTAAATATTATATAATATCTTTATCATATCAAATGTCATTACAGTTAAGTTTCTACTACATAGTTAATATGGGATAACCTGTGGTAACCTATCCCAAATGATATGTTTTCTAAAATAAAATGTCTTTTAAAATTTTTCAGTCAGAAAATTACTCTTTGTGTGACTTTACTCTGAATTTTGAACTTTCCCTTTGTACTGTTCTCTGTACGGTGAATATTGTAATTTCTCTTGCCTAAGGCAATACAATCCTGATCTGTAACACTTGAAGTTTTATCATGTCAAATTAAAGATACTATTATCTTTTCTTCTTATTCTGTCCTTTTCATATATTTTAAAATGATATTGATATAAGGTTTTTTAAAGTGTAATGCAGAATAATTCAAAGCATAATAAACACATAAAGAGTCTGAATTTTTCTTGTTTTTTGAAGCCTTCACAATCAAAAAGAGCTTACTCAATTCTTCCAGTTAAAGGGACTAAATTAGAATGATGGTTTGTGTCAATATGGAGGAATTAGGTCCAGTTCCTTTAACAAGACTGTTTTCTCCAAACAAGAAATAACAGCAAATAAGTTAAGAAGAGCTGTTTAGGTGAAGTAACTTGAAATTATTGAAATACAGGTAAATTTATAAGAAGAGTTAAATAATATTTACTAATATAGTAAGTCACACTGATGGATTTTGGAAAACAAATACCTTCTTTCTGAGTCTGATACACAGAGCTTTCCAGTAGAGGGCTCCACAAGACTGAGGGATGTTATATTCCACAGAATTGAGAAGGTTCCTCTTGAGAAGCCATTTTAGGATTACACCCAACATAGTAAATAATATTTTGAAACTCCACCCATAGCATTTTCTACAACCCCCTACAGTAGATTGAGACATTTTTTTGAAAAAATGGTGGTCCAAAACAGATTACAGTGAGATTCTTAGTTTGATTTTAACACTCTAAAGTATATGTAAATTAGCTGGCTAGTCTAGACTCTTGTCTGATGATACAAAGCAATCTACTGTCTGAACTGCAGGACACATATGGACAAAAAAAGCTGTTCCCTTGGAAACAGCTATATGAAAGCTCAAGGAACATCTCCCCCCCAGGAGTTAATTTGTTTCAGATGGGGAAGGGTGATTACTTATGAGCCACAGAGAAAGAGAGAGAGAGAAGCTCTTAGGTTTTTTCCTATCATCACTGTTACTTTTTTCAAAAATGTAGAGTAGATGGAAGCGGCAAGGATAAATATTAATGACATGTTCGCTGTGCAAGATTATAACTCTGCAGCAGGTTTTACTGATATGTGGAAGAAACAAAGTGGGGATACAAAAGGAAAATTTCCTAATTGAACCAACGTAGTCCAAAGTGTGCTGCCGTTCCTTCCCAATTTCCCACTTTGCTGGAAGTTTTCCAATGCTCTGATTCACTTAATGTTGATCATTATGAAGTTCATATGTTTACCACTTAGGTAGAATTACCTATAAAAGATAATGATCTGTCATTTAATAGAAATGGAACTTCTGACTCATTGACTTGATTTTTTTCCCCAGTTGTAGTGAAGTACTAATCTTGCTAAATCTACTCTTTTGCTCTACTCCTTGCCTTCTTTGTTTCTCCTAGTGTGGATCCATTAAGTGTATTGTGTTCAGATCTACAGAAGCTTCCTCAATTTTGAACACATGGTAGAAGGCCTTCAGTAAGCCTCTGTTAGTTGATTGGTTAACTGTTGACATTGCTGACCATGGGTGAGTTGTGGTTTAGAGCTATAGAATTGAATAAAGCAAATCAATCAGTCCATATGTGGAAACAACTTAGGACCTATTTATTCTCTGGTATCACTTTTCTAATGAAACAAGTTAACCAGACAACAGAGATCACAACACAAATTAAGAGGATTCAGCAAAAACAAAGCACACTAAACAATTTCAGTACATAATTTTACTAAGAGCAGTGTTTACATAAGTTTACTAAAAGCAGTGTTCTTTATATTTTATAGAGCCTCTAAGCTCATATGGTCGAATATAAGGAAGTGTAAATTAACCTATAATATTTCAAAATCAAAGCCAGATGTTTACACTATAAATTCACGGGACAAGCAATACTGTACTTGGATAGTTGGCATTGATAATATTATCTCATCTTTTTCCACCGATTTTTTTAGAAATGTGAATTTGCATTTTCTGTAACTAGTTTAGCTAGTTAATAAAAATAACTAGTTTAATAAAATTTTAACTAGTTAATAAAAATAACTAGTTTAATAAAATTTTTTCCTTGCTATTCAACTATATTGTCATGTGAGAGTCTTAAATAATTCCCATAGAAATGAAAGAAATATTAATTCTTGGGGATGTTGATTAACATCTTTCAGATACTCTCAGTCTTATGTCTTCAAGTTCTTATAAGATATTCTAAACCAATAAACACAAAATATTATATAAATTATTGTTAGTTACTCTAAATATCAGGTAGTTCTGCTCATTCAAACATTGATAATATTGTTATTATTTGGAGAGTGTTATATTTTGTTTGACAGTAATGGAATTTTTAAATATCACCAATTTCCATAGAAAAGCTACTTGATCATCACAAATATATAGATGCACTGACCTTCATAAGAGGAAGATGTATATTCTAAAAAGCATAATTCCATTTGCCTCTTTTCCCAAATATATAATCTAGGATAGCATAAACATGTACTTATGTATCATCCAAGCAACAATAATATTAAGATATATTTAAGTAAATAGGGTATCTATACTATTGCATTTGTGAGCTTGGGCTTCTTAAAAAAATACCATATATGGGGTGGCTTAAACAATCAACATTTATTTCTCATAATTCTGGAGGCTGGGAGGTCCAAGATCAAGGTACAGGCAGATTCCGTATCTGGTGAGGGCCCTCCTCCTGGCTGTGTCCTCACATGGCAGAGAGAAAGAAAGAGCACCAGGCCCTTCCTCTTTTTAAAGGCACTAATCCCCTTATGGGGGCTACACTCTCATCACCTCATCTAAACCTAGTTATCTCCAAAGGCCCCACCTTGCAATACCATCACATTGGGGATTAAGGCTTCAACATCGGAATTTGTGTGGAGTTGGGCACAGGCATTCAGTCTTGAGCAATTATTTATTTATTTATTTATTTATTTATTTTTTTTAATGTCTTATCTGTTCCTTTCAAGTCAGATAAAAATTGAAAACTCTGTTGAGAAGATTATAAATCACTCTTGAGCAGGGGTAAAATTCATAACTCTGGGCAGGTATGTTCTGAAAAAAACACACTTACCTTGAGCCCAACAAAATATTTGCTTTTTTCCAGAGTTACCTTTTAAAAGAGAGATGAATTTTTGTGTAAAATTTCATTAGAAAAAAAAGTACTGTGTAAAGTATTGTGCTGCATAATACAAATATGGAATTCATCATAAAAAGAAATAGTCTTTTAAAATATAGGACAGGAAAATATTTCTCTTTCTTCTTATAGGTTTCTGTGGTATCTCTGAAAATTAAGGTATGTCTGTACGTTTTGTGTATGGGTAAGTGTGTGTTTGACACAAAGAACTAACAGTGATATGCATAGGCTTTCGGAAAAATTGAACATAACTATGCCCTACATACCTGTACATTTATTCGACAATATTTATTATTCACTTGTGCTACATATTGTTTTAAATGATTGGATATATCACTAAACAACTAAATATTTCAGATTTTGTTTTGCTTTTATATTGATGGGAACATCTTAACTGATATTACACTTGGAGTGCTACCATCATACTTCAATTGCTTGCAAGTACTATGAGTGTCAATAACAAACCCAGACAGTTCTTAAATTTTCAGTGCTAAAGGCTACCCTGATTTGGCCTGCTCAGATCAGCCCTCCATCTCTGACTAACATCCTACCTCACTACAACTACCATTGTCATACAATTCTTGACTTAGTAAGTCACATGTGTAGAAAGGTACTGCTTAACAAACATATGGACTGCCTGGTGTGGAATGGGAGAGAAGAGAGTTGGACCAACATTGAGGCCAAATCCCATAAGTGGCATGTGGCATCATGGTACCAAGAGAAACATGAGTTAAAGGCCAAAACCAGCAATGAGTGAAGAAAACAGTGGAATAGGAAGTGCTGACAGCTCAGAGGAACAGCTGTCAAATGAATAATGCCAAAAGGGATTTAAAACAACCCACTGTCTTTTTTTCCCCATAAAATACTACATTAAAGTAACTTTTATATGGTAGTAAGCCCTGATATTATATTTGCTACAGCTAACCCCATGGCCTTCTTCACAAGTTAATATACAATTAAGCATTCCCTTTTATGGAAGTATCATAATTCTATAAGCCTCAAAGTGACATCTTAAAATGTAGGTAAGAATGATAATTATTTTATTTATTGTTATGCTCTCAACAGCTAGCATTATGCTTTGCATATGGAAGGTGGGAGATACAGATTTAAGTAAGTGAATAAATCCACAGCCGACATTTTAATCTATTTATCACAAAGAAGGACTCTAAAATCTATGTAATTGTCTTGCAAAGATACTTCCTTTTTGAAAATGCCATGTAGCAAGTAGCTTAGTTCAGTTACTTAGGTTCATTTATAATTGGTTTGTTTTGGAAAGAAAGATGAAAATTAGGTATCATCTACATGCAAATTCTATGTCAAAATGTAGGGACTACGTGGCAGCTTTTGTGAATTTTCTTTTTGAATGTCTGAGAAGTAACTTTGATTACAGTTTTTGGCCTGAAACACTGGCTTTTGATCTCCTATTTGTATAAGAGCTTACCAGCATCTATATTCATACCAACCACTTTCTTCTGCTAATGCCCTGTTTTCTCTGGTTCTTTATACATCTTCATTCAGGTCCTAAATGTGGACCTTTCCCAAGGTTCTGTCTAGACTCTAACTTTGATCATTTCACACATCTTTTAATATAACACATGTGCAAATTGTATCCTAAAATGTTCACCAGTAGCTTTTATTTGTCACCACGTTTTATTGATATTTGCCTTGAAAGATCAAAAAACAAGACTTGTCTTTTCCATTCCTAATTATGCTTCTCCTCTTGAATTCAATATTTATCATATTGTTTTACTATTTTCCCAGTATTCCAAGATTAACTCCTTATACACATCTTCCCTCTCCTCGACTCTCAAAGTCAGTTGCTAAAAAGAAAAAAAATTCCTGTCAATTCTTTCTTTACCTTAATCTTTCACGTCTTTATTCCATCACATTTACTCATTTTCCTCCTGTACTATTACTATTATATAATCTTCCAGTAGTACATTTTATGTCTTTTACTTTCATCTTATACATTACACTCAACAAAACGAAAAAGTACTACTTTGCTCGCGTCACGTACCTAATTTAACTAAATAAGATATAAATCCTAAACTTGACTTTCCAGAGCATCTATGTTAAGACTTTAGTATATTGTTTTAAATTCTAACCTCTACAAAATCTTCATGTGCATTATACTCCAGAAAACTCAAATAATTTCTTTTCCTCAAACACACCATGACGTTTCCTAGCTCTATGCCTTTCTTAGGCTAGTCCTTTCTTCCAAGTCCATTACCTGAAATTTTCTTCTCTTTCATGGCTCTCCTTGTAGTAGTAGTTAATTATGGTCGTGTGACAAATTACGCCAAAACTTAGCAGTTTAAAACAAAACATTCATTATGTCATAATTTCTTTGTATCAGGAGTCTAAGTATAATTTAGCTGGATGCCTCTGTCTCACTGTCTTTCACTAAGCTACAGTCAAGGTGTCAGTCAGGGCTGCAGTTATCTTAAGGCTTGATGGGAAGAGAATCCACTTCCAAACTCATGTGGTTGCTGGGATTCAGTCCACTGTGGACTATTGACTGAGGTTGTCACTGGCTTTTGATTACAAGCTGCCCTCAATTATTGGCCACTGCACAGAGCAGCTCCCAATATGGGGACTTGATCACCAGCACAAGCAAGAGAGCAACAGAGACCAAGAAAGATGGAAGCCAGTATAATTTTGTGATGTAATCTCAGAAGTGACATCAATCACCTTTGTAGTACTCTATCCATTAGTAGAGAATCTCCCCAAGGGAAAGGATATGAATATTAGGAGTCAGGGATCAGGGGGAGAGATCTTAGATGCTGTCTACCAACCACACTCCCCAATGGCCATCCCTTTCTTGTTTCTCACAGGCAAATCTTTGTTGGTATCTGAATTCGTATACTAGTTAATTTGCTTTTTTTTTTTTTTTTGCCACTAATCACTTTTCTCTTTTTATTAGAATGCTTTCATACATACTAGCTATTGACTATTGACTAGTGATAAATTTAATTCTCAGTGTATTTCTGTCTACCAACACATTGTACATGTAGTATATATATATATATATATATATATATTTTTTTTTTTTTTTTTTTTTTTTTTTTTTTTTGCGGTACGCAGGCCTCTCACTGTTGTGGCCTCTCCCGTTGTGGAGCACAGGCTCCGGACGCACAGGCTCAGCGGCCATGGCTCACAGGCCTAGCCGCTCTGTGGCATGTGGGATCTTCCCAGACCAGGGCACGAACCCGTGTCCCCTGCATCAGCAGGCAGACTCTCAACCACTGCGCCACCAGGGAAACCCTTACATGTAGTATTTTTGACTAAATATTGCTGAATGGTTTCTATTTCTGTCATAATGTCTCCTAACAGGAGAATCAGTTTCTTGCTACCTTCCTATGCAAACTGTCACCTCTAATATCATGAACTCTCCAACCAGAAAAACCAACATAAGCTTGCAAAATACCCAGTGGAAGAAAACTTGTGAAATGATCCAGCTTTTATTTTCCCATTCTAGACTCAAGGCATGATGCCATTGTGGTTTTTAACAGTGTAATATTTTTAAACAAACTTCTACTGCAACAAAATATTCTTCTTGAGATCAAGAAACAGTTCTAACTGTTTCATGTCACATTGCTTTGAACATGGTGATTTACAAATATTTGAATGTATGAATGACTAAAAAATCAAATAAGAATCATTTAGGAATCTATAAAAAAAGAAACAGTCCTAATGGCATTTCATCTGTATTTTCCACAAAAAGCACTTTGAAATTGCTGATTAGCACATGACCTTGAGATAAGTACACAGAATTTCTGTCTTCTGCCATATAGATACAAACCTTGTACACTGAAAAATTAATCTAAAACTTATTCTAAAGAAGACTGGTTTATAGGCTAACACCCATTCCATCTTATTGAAACCTAAATCTAGACAATAATTTTATAAAACATAGTGTAACAATTTCATAAAAAGTAGTCTAACAATGAACTGATATTGGCATCCTCACCTCATAAAATGTGGGGAAAGGAAGTAGTCATTATTTTTCACATATTACATTAGTCAATTAACACTATTTATTTCTGTAAATTCTTCTGTAAAATTTTTAATGTCTTTTTCAATAGCTTACAAATACATTGCGTACATTAAATTATACTCTCTTACCAGAAATGCTTGACTTGCTTTAAGAGAATCCAATACTGACCAATCACAAATGAATGCCTATTATAAGCCTGTTAAATGACAGTGATTATTATTTTCTTCTTAGAACATTGTCCTTTATTCATTTCTTTTAAAAATAATAAAATACCTTTAAATAGTTGTGCATGCTAATTATGAATATATTATTTCTATCATTTTTACTACTAGCATCAAAGAAAAGCACCGTTGTGTTTGATTTTAACCATTGATGATTTTCCCCCAAGGACACAGTCAATTGGAAGGCCAAAAGAATTGTTGGTGATGCTACAGAAACATTTAAAGAATAATATTGCCCCACATGATACACAGAGCTCTCATAAATTAAATGCACCATCTGCTGCTGTTTAAATGAAATAACGGTTTAAAAGCTCCACAAAACCTTATAGCAACTTCAGAAAACATATTTTTTACTACAAATATAAGATCTATAAAACTTGATTCCAGAAAAAAAGGAGGAAACCACAAAGTCCTTGAATTCCCTCTGAGATTAAGTTAGAATCCAGATCTTCCTGAATTCAATTCATTTTGCATCAGATCTTTAGTTGATCTGGTTTCCCAAAAGGTATAAGTTTCGCTTTCATAATTCATTCCCAGTTTGGCCTGGAATAAGATAGCTTACCTCCACATTCCTGGCAAGCAACATTTCTTTGCTGGAAGAAAAGTTCACCTCTTAACTGAATGTTTGGCTAGAGATCAGGAAAAAATAAGATCTGATTTCTTTTACACTTGACTTCCTTTTTCATATGACCCTTACACAGAATTGTCTTTATTCTTCACTCTGTCAGCTGGAATACAATAAATTATGCCAGTTCCTGTTGATCTAGCACCCTTAGGAATTCTTAAACATATTCCACAAATAATGTATCTTTCAGTTCATTGAAATCTAGCAGCTTGAGAATACATCTCAAACAAAGGGTGTGAAATGTGTCTTCTTTACTTCCTAAGAGGCTTAATGTACCAACTGCCTTTAAACTGGTGTTTGATTTTCCAGGCTTCTAACTAGTGCCAATGTTTCTTCTTTACAATGTTGCTGATTCCTCAGTTTTAGCCTCCTCTCTTCTTTCCTTCTGGGCCTGCAAATTTCCCTCATCCAATTTTTAAACTGCTGTTGCTTTATTTACACAAGGTAACAATCTCCTACCAACTCTCCTTCCTTTCTCCCCTCCTCAGTCCCGGAACAGCCTGGTCAACAAGGAAGGCATAGAGGAAGGAGATAGAGAAACCTGTGGGTTCTAAAGCACATTTACATGAAGAGGATGGTTATAAATATTCCAGTTCAATATAAAGTTTTTGCTATGCCAGTTTATGAATGAGAGAATTGAACTATCCATGTATAATGAGTAAAAGATTACATTATGTCAATCTTATGATGAAATAAGACAAACATACCAAGAATGGTGTTTAATAAAATTTACCAATTGTTGAAATCATATAAATATTTTCTTGTTTGACAAAGTAGAATACAAGAGCTTATACTACATGGGAGTTCCTCTGTTATTGCTTAGCTCAGATATCTCTCTATATCTATACTGTATGTATGTATCTATACCTATCTACCTTTCTATCTATCTATCTACCTATCTATCTATCAAGAGAGAACACCACTGCTCCACTACTAATATTATATACCCCATAGGGTGTCTGGTACAATGTCTTGAACATTGCAGGCTCTCAGATCCTTGTTTAGTTGGTTTGAAGTGAGTTTTTGAGTAAATATATATAAAACAGAAGAATCTCCTGAAGATTCAATAGGAACAAAGGTCTATGAAGTGTTTTCAGCTGTATGTTTACAGTTAGAAGGAAAATAAAGAAATGTATTAGTCAGCGTCTAGTCAGGAAAACAGTGATTACACCAGCTATTTTAACGGAGAGAATTTAATACAGGAAATTAGTTAAACCAGTGCTGAAGGACTACAAAGGCAAAAAACGAAAAAAAAAACCCAAAAACAACAAAAACTGAGATAACACAGAGAGAGTAATTTCAAGGGGCAGCCTTCATCTCAGGGGCTAATGGAACAAAAGAGAACAAGTGGTCATTAGACTCTAGAAGCTTACACCAGGCTTCCCCTGTGGCTGAGACCCACAACTCTAAGGAAAGCTGCTGTCTGGTGATGCTGGTACCCAGGAACTCTGAAGAGGGACTCTGAACCCACACCTCTGAGGATCTGGGCACCAGGTGGCTAGTGCTGGTGTCTCCGATATGGCTAGGTAGGATGTAAAACAAACAAACAGAGAGAGTAGAAATGGTAGCCAGTTACCACTGGCACGAACCGTTCCCACCCCTAGTAAATGATCTGCACCACCCTGATTTATTTCTGACCTCTTGTCATGCTACCCTCTCCCTAGCTCACTCTGCATCACATCTGCCTCTGTGTTCTTGTCTCAGGACTTGGCACTGGCTTTTGCCTTCCTTGGAAGCCTCTTTTCCCAGATTCCCATGTGGCTCACCCCTTGCTTCCTTTAAACCTTTGCTCAATGGCACCTTCACAGTGAAGTTTTCCTAACCAGAAGGAAAACCTTCTGGTTAAGAAGATTCTAGACTGCAAATCCATTTGTCCCTCACTCTCCCTTTCCTTGCTTTATTTTTCTACAGAGTCCTTACCACTTATAGTCTAATATATCAATATATAACTTACAATGTCTGCTCCATGAAGACAAGTTTTTGTCTGTTTTGTTAACTCTCTGTCCATAAGCACCTGGACAGGGTCAGCCACATGCTAGGTCTCAGAAAATATTGTTGAATGAGTGAATTGGGGCAGAATAAGACATTGCAAACACTGGGGTGCTGAAAAATGTTAACTGTTAAAGAAAGGTAATGAAGCGTGAAGCAAAAGGAGGCTGGTGGATTTAGTGATTTTGTGGTCACTGATGACTATCAAGAGGTAGTTTTAACAGGAAATAGAAATCCTATTTTAAAAGCATGAGGAAAGCATGGGCATTAAGGCAATGAATGTGAAGTCTTTTTTTTCCCCAAAGATATTATTCCTTGAATGTACAGAAAGACATGGAAAAAAGTTATTAATTTTTAAGAAGATAATTTGGGACTAGTTTTAGGTTGAGGAGTAATACAAAACAAGAATTTGATAGTTTTTAAAACAGATTTTTGACAGAAAAGGAGGCAAATGATTGTGAGCATAAGTAACATAGTTAAGCTTAAAAAATAAATATTCTCTTCTGAGACTGGAAGAAAAGCAGGAAAGTGAAGGTAAAAAAATTTGTTTCAGGGCTAAGAGGAGAGTTGCCAAGTGCCTCTGAATGCCTTAGAAAGTTAGGTCATCTAGTTATACCATCTGGTCAGAACGAGAAGGGACAAATGTTCTATAGCAGCAGGAGGGCCCCAGCAAGCGAGAACCACGAGTGCCCAGATTACCTGTCCTGCACTTTGAGGCTGTGGTAGAAGAACATTCACGTGGTTCCTCAACTTTCTGCAGCAGGGTTTCGCAGGGCAAGCGCAGGATTAGAGGAAGGCAATTTGCATTTGTCAACGTTGCTTCTTAATTGAACAAATGGCAATGATCTGAGAGCAACTGGTAGAAACAAGGCAGGTGTTGACTTAAGCTTTTCTCTTGGATTTGGCAAGTAGACAGTGAGGTGGAAGGAAAGAGAATACCTGTCATTGGCTTAGGTTTTTGAGCAATGCAGGATGTGTGGTGGGGAAGATCCAGCTTTCATTTAACATAATTGGTAGAAAGAACTTTTTCAACAACATTAATAATGTAGGAGATGTCCCTTCAGCTGCAGCCAACTCATACCACCTAAGTACACAGCGGAAAGAGATAGATGGTTAGCCTGCAAAGAGAATTGGAAACAGGACTGGAAAAAGGGAATGAAAATTGCACAGAGTGTAGGTGAAGTAAGCCTTCTGGGATAGTGACCGAGGTCACATGATGAAGAAAACAAGTCTGTCAGGAGTAGTCTTGAGAGAATTTAGGAAAAAGTTAACCTCAAAGTAATACATTCAGATGATGTATTTGTTCAGTGTGGCAATTCTCATGTTTGACCTTAGTAAGACCCTACATCCACTCCTCAGTTCACCTTGTGAGACAAACAAGTGATTCTATAAAACTCAAGGGACACTGCCAAGACATCAGTCTGTTAAAGTCACTTTTTTTATTTTTGAGAGTAAGAAATGCATTAATTAAAGTACATGATTTCTGTGATCATATGCTGATTGGTTGCTTTCAAACACAGATTTAAAATTATTTACAAACATTTTTGAAGTGCTTGAGCTCCTGAAATTTGTGGTAGATACATAATATATAAGGACGTTAAAGCAATGTTGGTATACCAAAAACTGAATAGAGAACTTAGTTTGCGTCTGTATAAATCCCTGGGTTCTTTATCAGAAGTCCTTTCAGTTTTTCTTTCTATATTAAATTCTGAGTATTTCAGGGCATAAATTTCCCAGTATTTTAAATATGCTCCTAATATATTTAATTTTCTCATTTACATCATTTCAACTTCTTCAAAATAAAGTTTAAGAAATAAAATGTAATTTGTCATTTTACAGACTGATAGTATACAGTCCAAGATGGATATAATTAAGAACTATTGATAGGTGGTCACAAAGCACCGAGCTGATCTCCCTGTGCTATGCAGCTGCTTCCCACTAGCTATCTATTTTACATTTGGTAGTATATATATATGTCCATGCCACTCTCTCACTTCATGCTTTGTGACCACCTACAGGGGTGGGATGGGGGATGAGAGGGAGATGCAAGAGGGAGGAGATATGGGGATATATGTATACGTATAGCTGATTCACTTTGTTATAAAGCAGAAACTAACACACCATTGTAAAGCAATTATACTCCAATAAAACTGTTAAGAAAAAAGAACTGTTGATAGGAAACAGTATTAAATAATTCTACAATTAAAAAAATAATTACAAAAAGTCTAAATTTTTGAAGTCACTATACTCATACTAGTTATTTATTTTCTACAGCTCTGCATTATCCTGCTTTGGTCAACTCTCACATCTGTAATATTTTAGTCATGCTGTTTATTTGGCTGATAACATTGTATAATGCCTAGTATTATAGTATCTCTATTTCTCTTGATCTAATTAAGTTCACCTAGGAAAATTCTAGGAATGCAGCCTTCAAATGGGCACCATGTACAAAACATTTTTAACCAGTCTATGCTTGGGGTGGTAAGTCATCTATGAACAGCTCATACCTTAAAAATTAGAAATGCCCACAAGGCTTTTAGTGTTGTTTATGAATGGTTATAAATAATGCAAACCATCCTTCCTTATCATGGAAGTTAACTAAAAATTTAATAATGTGTAATTGAGAATCTACTTATGTTTTTAGTTTTTTAAACTGTCTTCTTACTGTCATTCATTCGGAATATAGTATTTTGGAATTAAGTGGAAAATGTCAAAAGGATTCTAAAATCTTCATGAGCGCTGTTAGAGTACAAAACTCCCTACTCTTCATTTGACAGCAGAAACATTCATATTTGCTAAACGTACTGGACATGAGATGAAATATACATATAAACCATCTTTTAGTTCAGGCACATGTCCTAAAAATAGTCTATTTGTACTATTAATCCATCAACCACCTCTTTCTGTTAGCAGAATTTTATACACTGAAAACACATGCTCTTCAAAAATACACTCAACTTGTAAACCAGGCCCACAATGCTTTTAAAAGTACTTTCTTTATCAATGAAAGAATCTAAATAACATGCCAAAATGTACCTAGCCAACATATGCACGATTTGACTTGATTTGGTTATGACTAGTCGAATTATTTACTCATCTGCTATATGACCTGTAATGTCACCTAATATTTCCTCACCACGCTTTGAGGTTTAGAAAAATGTGCCACCAGGATATAGTACTTTTCTAGAGGATAAACGTTGACTTTCTCATTAAATTCCTCCCCTACATTGTAACTATGAAGCGTCTTTGAAAATGTATGGCAGTTAATGTAATGAGACTGTAAAGAAGCTCATTGCCACGAGAGAAGTTTTTGTAAAGTTTTTTTTTTTTTAGTATAGTGGGTGCTCAGCAAACATTTGTTTAAGAAATATTTCTTGACATCGAGGGAGAATTAAATGCCTGCGTGCAAAAGAGAATGAGACCTAGAGCAAGGCGGAGAAAGGGAGGGTGAGGGAGAGAGAGAGGGAATTGGGAGGGGACAGCTTTTGCTCAGCAAAATCCTTGGATAAAACTTTGATTGGACCAGTCTAAGTCACTTGACTATCTCTAACCAAACACTGTAGCCGTGGAAACCAAATACTTAGCCATATTCATATAGAGTCACATATTTTCTTTAGAACCACACAGATCCCCAAACAGAAGTCAGTGACCCCTGGGAAAAGAGAAGGAGGGAAAGGAATCAATAAAGGAATTTTTTAAATGAATGCAATGTAACTGTAATTACTTGGATTCAAATCAAGAAGGACAAACATGCCCTCTCAAAGTTCTTTCATGCTTTTCGCAGACATAGAGAGGCTATCTGCATCTGTCTATTTGACCAAAGACTTGCCCTCACCAGAAAACGTGCTCCATGAGGGCAGATACCCTGTCTTTTTTTTCTTGTGGCAGTTCATCCGTTTTATCTCCAAGGCTTAGTACAGTGGCTAGCACATATTAAGAGCTCAATATATATTTGAAGGAGTGAATAGAATAAATCTTAGGTCTCACCAAACATTTTAATACCCATGTAGCATACTTTCTGTTATATTCCAAAATATGTTGTTAAAATCAAAATTAATAAAATATCTGAAGAATTTTGAAAGGCAATTTTAATGGAAACATTTAAAAAATTTTTAAAAATATTCTGTTACCTTGAATATCCATCTACAGGGAAATGTTTTCCTAGGCTCTGGCTACACGACCACAGGTGAATTGGATCCGTGTTGAAAAACTAATTGAGCAGTTCAGCCAGTCTGTTTTGCTGAGGGCTGTTTACTATATCGCCAGTGTCAGGACGACTAGTACTTCTAGTTCCCCACTGCTGCATACAGGCATATAGATGAGTCATGATTCACCGTGCCAAGGCACTTTTCAGATTTTTCTGATTCTTAGTTTTAGTCCTCAAACCATGCTATTTGATATTCATGAGCATCTCACATTATTCACCAAAAGCCTGAAAACGGCAGAAGTTATACCCATTCTTAGAGATTTTTCCAAGGCCCTTGATGAAAGCAAACACAGTAGCTTCAGAGTCAATGAAGTGTCTTTCCTGTTGTATGTTTTGTCTTAGATTTAGTTGTTTATATTCAATAGTTTGAGGTGATCATCTTAACACCTTTAAACAAATTTATTTTCTGCTAGAAAGAAAAATAAAGTCTAAATGTAATAGTTTTTAGTTTGACCATAAAGCAGGAAAATCACAAAGAGGATTCAATCATCATGTCCTAGTATAATGCACATGAAGCCTGACTGGTCTGCTCATGCATAGAAGTTGGCCTCAGGATAGTGTTTTATTAAAAGAACTCAGAGTCCAGCAATAGCAACAGATTCATTTAAAATAAATTGTCTAGTAGTCCTAGGGGGGGATCCTAGAACAGAAAATAGACATTACCAAGAAACTAATGAAACTTGAATTTAGTTTGGAGTTTATGTAGTTAATAATACTGTAAACATTAATTAGGTGAGACAAATGTACCATAGTAATATAAGATGTTAACAAGAAGGGAAACTGGATGTGAAGTATATCTGTACTATCTTCGTAACTATTTTTTAAATGTAAAATTATCTAAAATAAAATTTTGTTTTGAAAGCAAATTACATTGAGATTACTCTCAAAGACACCGAAGATTCAATTCATTATACATGCCAAAAATAATTGAAATGTAATGCTTTTCATTCCTTTTTCCTTAGTATTTCACATATAACTTCCTCAAAGATTCTCTGCTAT
Organism: Delphinus delphis; assembly: GCF_949987515.2. Classification (NCBI taxonomy): domain Eukaryota; kingdom Metazoa; phylum Chordata; class Mammalia; order Artiodactyla; family Delphinidae; genus Delphinus; species Delphinus delphis. The sequence goes on from NC_082699.1 coordinate 19,233,744, forward strand.
TCTACATGAAGATTCCTAAATTTTTATCCTACACATAGACTGCTGGAGTTAATTCATTCTCTTGCTGATCCTTTCTTCTTTCTCCTGTTTTTAATTCTTCCCATCAATATCTCAACTTCTCTGTTACCTGTCTCATTATTTAAACATATGCTATAAAATACTTACTTTGCAATCACTCAGCAAGACAGAATTCTTGGTTGTGTGTGAGACAACGACTACACATATTAATAATTTAGAAAGTTATAAATTATAACACAACAGGCTCTCGGCAAAACAATTTATTATAAACTAATTCAAATGTGGTTCACTAATGACTGAGAAACAATACTTCTTTTAAATAATCTACCTATATATATTGAAATATAAATGAAGGCTGGATATCATCAAGTTGTTAATTCTCTAAAAGTTAATGGGTGTAGTTAAAGAAACTCTAAAGAAATTCCTTCAGAATGTTTATCAAGCTTGAAAACTGATTCTAAAATTTGCATAGAATAGCGTGGCTTCAGAAGTAGCCTGGATAGTTCAGAAAAGAGAACAAGGATTAAGAGCTATTCTTATAAGGCAGAATTATCACCATCTGTTATACCTATATTTTATAGTATTTTCACATCCCTTCTACAAATAAAAAATGTTTCCTAACTGAATATTGTCCTTTTTTTCCATTGCGGTACCTCTTGTTTCTATAACAATGCCTGGCACATAATATCACTTTAATATCTGTGTTATAAACCAGTTATACATTTATAGTCTTTAAGTCAGTGTAGTAATTGTGAAGAGTAGTCAAACAGAAAAAGACCAAGAAACAAGACCAAGCATACCTGGACCTAGGAATATGTCAAAGGAGCTATTAAAAATCAGTCAGAGTCAAAAGGAATCTGGGTTCCATGGTGAGTCCTGTCCAATTACGTAGCTGGGACATGAAAAGAAAAAAACCCTGGGCCTGAAACTTCTTTTTGTGCCAAAATATGAAGAAGCACTCAAAGAATTATGGGGATACGTGTAAAGGTAATAGAAGTCATCTTGAAGGGGCTATCTCTGGCCAAATCTGGGATAATTTATACATCAAAATAAATAATGGGGCTTCCCTGGTGGCGCAGTGGTTGAGAGTCCGCCTGCCGATGTAGGGGACACGGGTTCGTGCCCTGGTCTGGGAAGATCCCACATGCCGCAGAGTGGCTGGGCCCATGAGCCATGGCTGCTGAGCCTGTGCGTCCGGAGCCTGTGCTCCGCAACGGGAGAGGCTACAACAGTGAAAGGCCCTGGTACCGCAAATAAATAAATAAATAATGATATTATAATCTATTGAACAAATAAGAATCATGAGTTGACATTGATATAATGAATGAATGGCACATGAATGAAAGAAGTGGGGGCATTCTTCCATGCTAACCCATAAATGTAGAAGAAATAATAGAAGTAGAAAATTACCATTTGCCAACCATCCTAAGGACTTAGATGCAAGAGGGGATTAAATGTAAACATATGGGTGAATTTAGAAAAATATTGACTATATAAAATACTAATAGTGTAGTTCAAGTTGTTGAGTTAAAATTAAACAAGCCAGAACTAAAACACCAGACAAACTGGGAGAGGTTGATGAGAGTTAAAGCATACTATTATATATTCTTTGTATTGATTGGAAGGAGAAAGAATAAAGGTTGATTTTGGAATTCATTAAGTTAAACATACATAGAAAATTTCTAGGTTTTTCACTAAAGGTTACAGACAAGTTGTTGGCTGAGGTTACAGTGATCTAAAGACTGGATTGAGGCTGAAGAACCTCTTCCAAAGTAGCTCAGTTGCGTGACCGGCAACTTACTGCTGGTTGTTGGCAGAAGGCCTCGTTGCCTTGCCTCACAAACCTCTCCATAGGACCATTTTATAGGTTTTCTATTATATGTGCTTTTTAAAAATGTATATTCTACGATTATTGGATATGGTATCACAAATACACATTAGCTCAAGCTTTTTATTTGTATCGCTCAAATCATCTGTATTCTTATTTTTTAATTTTAAAATAATGTACAACGCAGGTATAATAAAGCACACGAATCTTAAAATTTCACAGATGCATACATCTGTGTAACTACCACCCAGATCAAGAAATAGAACATTACTAACACCGAGATATCTCCTTCAGGCCCCCTCTGAGTAACTACCTCCCCGAAGGAAACCATTATTATGAATTTTAACACTGTAGTTTATTCTTTCCTGTCTTGTAAAAAAACTAAATAAATAAAATCATGTGATACACACTCTTTTATGCCTGGCTTCTTTTGTTCAATTTTATGAGTTTCAACCATGTTGTTGCATATGACAATGGTTCATTCTCTTTCATTGCTATATAGAATTACCTGTATGTTTACATGAAAACATTAATTTTTTTAGCTGTTAATGTCCATTTGGGTTATTTCTACTTTGCAACTATTACAAAGAATGCAACTACAGACAACTGCAGTTCTATAAACCTATATAAACTAGGATGAAAATGCTGCATTGGAGGTATGAATAGGTTGAATTTGTTTGTTTTTGTTTTTGTTTTTGTTTTGCGGTACGTGGTCCTCTCACTGTTGTGGCCTCTCCCGTTGCGGAGCACAGACTCCGGACGCGCAGGCTCAGAGGCGGTGGCTCACGGGCCCAGCCGCTCCGCGGCATGTGGGATCTTCCCGGACCGGGGCACAAACCCGTGTCCCCTACATCAGCAGGCGGACTCTCAACCACTGCGCCACCAGGGAAACCCTGAATATGTTGAATTTGAAAGGAATTTCCACATATTTTTCCCACATGGTTTTACCAAGCTATAGTGTTTTCAAAAGCATATGAATGTTCCAGGTGTTCCACATCCTCACCAGCCTTTTATATAAACAGTTTTTATATATTTTAAAATTTTAATCCGTCTGATGTATACATAGTAGAATGTGTTTTAATTTTAATTTGCGTCTCCCTGATATTTAGTCAGTGGTGCTGGTACAGATTCTAGGTGTTTGTTTTTTTCTCTCAACACTTTAAACATTTCACTCTATTCTCTTCTTGCTTGAATGGTTTCTGAGAAGTGAGATGTAATTTTTATATTTGTTCTTCTATAGGTAAAGTGTTTTTTTCCTCTGGCTTTTTTTGGATATTTTCCTTATCTTTGATTCTCTGTAGTTTAAAAATGATATACTTACAGGTAGTTTTCTTGGCACTTATCCTGCTTGGTGTTCTCTGAGCTTCCTGAATCTGTGGGTTGGTATCTAGCATCAATATGGGGAAATTCTCAGCCATTATTACTTCAAATATTTTGTATGTTTTCTCTCTTCTCCTTTGGTATTTCCATTATGATGTTACACCTTTTATAGTTGTCCCGTATTTCTTGGGTATCCTGTTCTGTATTTTTCAGTCTTTATTCTCCTTGATTTTTAATTTTGGGGGTTTCTATTGAGATATCCTCAAGCTCAGCGATTCTTTCTTGAGCCATGTCGGTCTACTAATGAACCTATCAAAGGCTTTCATCATTTCTGTTACACTGTTTTTGACCTCTAGCATTTCTTTTTGATTCATTTTTAGAACTTCCCTCTCTGCTTACATTGCCCATCTGTTCTTGCATGCTGTCTAGTTTATCCATTAGAGTTTTTATCATATTAATCTTTATCATTTTATATTCCTGGTCTCATAATTCCAATATTCTTGCCATATCTGAATCTGGTTCTGATGCTTGTTCTGTGTCTTCAAACTGTATTTTTTGCTTTTTAATATTCCTTGAAATTTTTTCTTGATAGCCACACATGATGTACTGGGTAAAATGGACTTTGATGAATAGGCCTTTAGCAATGTGGTGGTAGAAGGAGGGGAAGCATTCTATAGTCTTACAGTAGGTCTCAGTCTTCTAATGAGTCTATGCCTCTGGACTGTGAACTTCACAAGTGCTTCTTTCTTATCCCTCATCCCCCTACCTCATTATGTGGGACATGATGGTTACTGTGTGCTGGAGTTGGGTATTTCTCTTCCTCTCTGTGGAATACTAGAATCGGCTGAAGATGGTTATTTTCCTTCCCCAAAGCAGTCTAGGCTGTGATAAAACCCCAGTACTTTAGACTATGGTAAAATAGTTTCTCCTGAGTGTGACTCATTAAGAACCTTTTAGACATTATGCTAAGTGAATTAAGCCAGAACAGAAAGACAAATACTGCATGATGTCACTTGTATGCAGAATCTGAAAAAGTAGAACTCATAGGAACAGAGGGTAGGATGGTGATTACTAGAAATCGAGGATGGAGGAAATGAAGAGATGTTGGTCAGAGGGGACAAAATTTCAGTAATAAGATGAATACATTCTGGAGACCTAATGTACAGTATGGTGACTATGTACAATACACAACATATATACTATACTATGTACATTATATTCAATAATGTATATTGGAAATTTGCTAAGAATAGATCTCTTGTTCTCACCTCACACACAAAAATACAATATTTTATATATTATATTATACTACATACAGTATACTTTATATAATAATAATGTATTACATACTTGAAATTTGCTAAGAGAGTAGATCTCAAGTGTTCCTACCACACACACACACAAAAATGGTGACTATTTGAGGTGATGGATATGTTACTTAGTTTGATTGTGGTAATCATTTTACAATGTACACATATATCAAAACATCATGTTGTACACCATAAACTTATACAATTTTTATTTGTCATTTATACCTCAATAAATCTGAGGGAAGAAAAGAATGAACATTATTCTCCCTGCTCAGTTGGGATGCAGATGTGATGGTGGGAGCTGGAGCAGCCACTTTGGTATCAGACACAGAAGCCAAGGGTGATGGTGTCAACCCTGGGACACTGACCTTGGGGCTATTTTGTGAATAAGAAACACATTTCTGTCTCATTTTTAAAAATCCAGAATGATATGGCATATTTCAAAACGGTTCCTTTTCCACATATTCTGCCAGAAGAAGGGGATTTGACTCTAATATTTAACTGTGAGAATCTGGTTAAACTCCTAGAGGTCAAGCGTACATAAGTGTGGGAACCCCCTGTGACTAACCCCCCTCCCGAAGAGTTTTTTTTAACTCTCAGGCTTGTCCACTCTGAGCCTCTAGCAATTTGTCAATTACAATGCATGTTGTCCTACCCTGGCACTGGTTCCTGTGAAGGTTCTTGCTCAGAGAGTTTCTGCTCTGGTTAGTAAGTTGTGATTCTCTGTAATCTCCTGTCTGGCTCTCTAATTATGAGGGCTGCACTTTGCTCTGTGACCTCACTTCTTTAATGGATCTAATAAAAGTTGTTTTTTCAGTTCTTTCAGCTTCTTATTCATTGTTAGGATGGAGTGACAACTTCCAATCTCCTTACAGCTGGACCAGAAACCAGAAATCACCCTGGTTATGCTTTTAATTTCACTTTATCTGTCTGTACTTCTACTCCAGGCTCTCTGCCCAAGTTGCAGTTTTTTCTAATGTTCTCTGCTCTCTTATATGGTTACATCAGAAGTGAGAAAACTCTTTTCAAGAAAATTAGCTTTTAAAGGGAAAAGATGGAGTTATAGCTAGTGGAGAAATAATGATGAGACTAGGGTCATGATTTGATGAATTGATTAAAGAGTGAAGAGAGATGTTGAAGTTCCTGGACCAAGAATGTAACTGATGAAACAAGACCCAGGAATAAAAATGAATTTGACACAGCTCTCTTCTAAGGATGACAGAAGCTTAAATATCTCATTATTCTTAGGCAGAGATTACTGTTTATGTTTAGAAAGAAAAGAAATCAGAGGCTCAGAGAGGTTAAATGACTTACACAAAATTACAATGGCCAATTAGTGTAAGAAGATTCTTATGTATCAGATATACCAGTGACTGTCAGAATTGTGTTTTAAATACTTTGCCACTCCACAGAAACATTATGCCTAAAAGCTTCATTCACCATGACGTCTGTACCTTAGGACCACTACTATTTTTTTCAGAAATGAAGTTAGTATTACAGGGTTGTTTTTAACAAAATTGACTCTGTCAGAAATATTTTTAAGAAAACCATTAGGCCAGCACGTGCCTAGTGCTATGGTTTCAGTTTGGGCCTTCCTTCTACGAAACCATTTCTTCTGAACATAAAAGGAATTTTATGCTTAGCACCATTTCATCTTGATTATTTTGGACATAATATAAATATACATTTACACACAGGAAAGTAAGAAATGGAATTTTATTTCAGAATTATCATGGTATAAGGTGAAATAGATATGAATAATGAGAAGACTACACTCTAATACTAAAGGAGTAGCTGAAACCATGGTACTTATTCAGTGTACTTGCTTTTGCAGTATAATGATGAAATTGTGCAGGCACACAATGTAATAAATTAAATAATATATCAACTAAGTACTATTAAATCACATTTAAATATACTATCCTTGATTGCTTGAGTGAAGTTCAGAGTATACACCAGGGAAATCAAGTTGTTTTAGTTATATGGTCCTTAAATAAATTATGCTTTGCTAATGCATTTGCTTTTGCACAAAATTTTGTTCTAGGCAAAAGAGAATTCTAATAGGAGCATACCTTGTTTTTTGTGTGTTTTGCTTTATTGTGCTTCGCAGATACTGTGTTTTTTAAAAATGGAAGGTTTGTGGCAACCCTATGTGGAACAAGTCTGTTGGCATCATTTTTCTAACAGCATTTGCTCACTTCATGCCTCTGTGTCACATTTTGACTATGGAATTCTCACAATATTTCAAAGTTTTTCAGTATTTTTATATTTGTTATGGTGATCTGTGATCAGTGTTCTGTGATGTTACTATTGCTAAAAGATTACCACTCATTGAAAGCTCAGATGGTGGTTAGCGTTTTTTATAAAGTATTTAAAAATTAAGGTATATACTTTTTTTAGACATAAGTCTATGCTATTGCACACTTTAATAGACCGCAGTGTAGTGTAAACACAACTTTTGTATGCACTGTGATACCAAAAATTTCACATGACTCATTTAATGTGATATTGGTTTTACTGTGGTGGTCTGGAGGTGAACTGGAAGTCTCTCCAAGGTGTGCCTCTATAAATCCCCCAAATAAAATAAGATTACTAGAATTTTCTCTTATCAGAATGAGAAATGCAGTCATTCTCTGGGTCAAAAATCTGTCCTTGGTAGTTTTCATAATAAACATGGCATTGTTTTAGAGTAAAAAGGACATTTGGTTTTGTTAAAAGAAGTGGATTATACAACAGTCTTTGCCACTAATTGTATATACAACTTTGGGATAGTCATCTGGCTTTGCCAGACTTCAGTTTCCCGACTGGAAAAGGAGAGAATTATATATACCAACTCTAAGATTTCTGGTTCTAATATTAAGTATCATGAAGAAAGAGCTTACCATGTACTAAACAATTTATATACCTTTTAATATTTGTTCATAATCTGTAAGAGAGGTATTACTATCATTTTACAGATGAGAAGCTGGAAGTTCAGAGAGGTTAAGTATAGTAGTCCCTTCCTTATCGGTGGTTTTGCTCTTTGAGCTTTCAGTTACCTGCTGTCAACTGCAGTCCAAAAATATCACATGGAAAATTCCAGAAGTAATTCATAAGTTTTGGGTTGTATGCCATTCTAAGTAGCGTGATGAAATCTCATACTGTCTTGCTAGGTCCTGCCTGGGACGTGAACCGTCCTTTTGTCCAGCATATCCTGCCTACTAGCCACTTAGTAGCCATCTTATCAAATGGGCTGTTGAGGTATCTCAGTGCTTGTGTTCAAGTAACTTATTTTACTTAATAGTGGGTCCAAAGTGCAAAAGCAATGATGCTGGCAATTTGGATATGCCAAAGAGAGCCCAAATTGCTTTACTTACATTAAAAGGGGAAAGTTCTTGACTTACTAAGAAAAGAAAACAAAATCACAAGCTGAGTTTGAGAAGATCTACAGTAACAACAAATCTTCTATCTGTGAAACTGTGAAGAAGGAAAAAGCAATATCTAGTAGTTTTGCTGTCACAACTCAAACTTCAAAAAGTTACGGCCACAATGCATAAGTGCTTAGTTAAGCTGGAAAAGGCATTAAATTTGTACAATAAGATATTTTGAGAGAGAGTGACCACATTCACATAACTTTCATTACAGTATATTGTGATAATTGTTCTATTTTATTGTTAGTTATTAATGACTTACTGTGCCTAATTCATAAATAAAATGTATCATAGGTATGTGTGTATAGGGAAAAAAACAGTATATATAGGATTCGGTACTCTCTGCAGTTTCAGGCATCCACTGGGGGTCTTGGAACGTATCCCCCATGGATAAGGGGGAACAAGTGTAACTTACTCATAGTAAGATAGCTAGTTAGTTGTAGAATCAGGATTTGAATCTGCTTCTCAGTCTCGAAAACTGATTTTATTCCCTTATTTATACCCATTATTTTTAATTAATGCGATCTCCTGCCCATCTTTGACCTGACACTTTATTAATCCTTGTAGGAGGAAGAAGAGACAAATGCATTAAGTTCTATTGTTTTTCCTAAGGAAACACCAAAAAAATCCCACAACACACAATAGAAGGAAATCATCACCGAAGGGCTGCCCCTTGACATAGCCTCAGACAAATAGTCACACTCAGTCTCCGAAAGGATGTAACAATGCTGCTTTGAAGATGCAAAAACCGAAATTCAGAAGATTACTACCCGTGCCATTGGCACACTTAGCCAAACCTACTTATAGTGGCACATAAGTAGGTAGCTTATGTTACCTATTCCCCACAGTTATTTTCTGATGCTATATTATGTCTGCAGATAATTTTTTTCTCCTTGTGGAGGTGGAGGAAAAGGGGAATTGAATTTGCAATCACTGAGCATTCCGTGTAGGCATTGTGGAGATGATGCAGAACTATCCCATGAGGAAGGCAATAGTGAAAGGGAGTGTAGATGTACACCTTCCTTGCCCTTCAGATGAACACTATTGCTGACAAGTAATGAATGGATAACCTTAGATCTCTTGAGTTTTGCATCTAATTTGAAATTGAAGAAAATTTCTATAAATAGAATACTCACAAAATAAATTCTAGTTGAGTAATTCCTTTGATTCACATGCACATTCTTAGAGACTTTCTGGGCCTATCTGAGATCAACCAGGTTTTTCTGTTGGGGTGCTGGACTTTTTCCCCTTCAAGGTTATCTGTTGCCTAGTCAGCCAGCCCCTGTCCCCGCTTGTCTAGAAGGAAACACTACACCACCACAGGTCATGAGACCTGGCTTACAAAAGTCTTCCAAAGAAGTCAGATATCTCAGCCCAGAAGTGAGGTGAAGGCGTTAACTCCCCATGGGTTGAATTTTGACCAGTGGGAAAGCAAGAATTAGTGGAGACATGCAGATAAATTCCCCCTTTATCCGACCTCCCATGCGTGAGTTACCCTGAGGTAGCGTATGTCTGTATAGCCCATCCAGAGAAGTCCTGCATACCAGAGCAACACTGTGACTCTTCACAGCATCATGAGACAGTAGCCAGCACGGTAATGTGCTTCACCTGCCTTCTCATCTTTCCTTCCTCCCTTCCATTTGCACTCACGCTTGCTCTTCTGGTTTTGTACTCCCTCCAATAAAGCATCAGCACTTGCATCTTTGCCTCTGATTCTGTTCCCTAGGAAACTTAGTTTATGACAATAGATCTGCTGAACTATAGAGATGATAGAGTAATTTGTGAGAATTGAGTTGTGGGAACCTGGCGACTAAAGAAAACCACAGAGAGTAACCTGGGTTCTCTCAATTGGAAGTGGAAGCTGAAGGAGAGATGGAAACTAGCCTTTATTCATGCTATGCTGGACACAACATCTCATTTAATCATATTATCCTCCTTATAAAGATAAGGAAACAAAAACTTGGAGAGGTCCTGTGGCTTACCCAAGCCACAGGTTTTATGGAAGAGTGCCAGGATGCAGAACTAGGTTTTTGTTTTGTTTCGTTTTGTTTTGTTTTGTTTCGTTTTACTCCAAACTGTAAAGTGTCTCCTATTAATAAATGGAGGGGAGGGGCTGAGAGAAGACATATTTTTGTATGCAGATCCCCTAGTTAAAATTTCAGTATAATAATTCAGACATAAACAACTAAATTAGGAGCTCATCCTGAGGAATAAAAGGAGATATTAAAACAAAATAAAATAAAAAGACAAAATATTATAACCATCCTATCACTGAGCTTCTACTAAGTTGCATCCAATAAAATAATTTCATTTAGGAAAAGAGTGCAAACTCTTAAAAAATATGACTAGTGTTATGGAAAAAAAAAATCACTTCAATAAGAAAGAAAGAAAAATCCAAAGGCCCATTGTACTCTTGGCATATAGTTGGCAGATATTTAAAAATCCAAACTCCAGAACAGAATGTTCGAGCTTTTAAGGGAAATGCCCGGGGGCAATTGGCCTGGAACTGGACCACCGCTCAGGCCTCTACACTGGCACGGAGTAGTCAGCACTGAAATTGTCAGCACAGTTGAAGGCATTTATGGGAAAGCCAAGATTGAAGGTGAAGGGAAATGAGATGGAGGAAATGAAACGGCTGTATTATTCAAATGTGCTGCAGACAAATCTTCAGCTCTGGAAAAATGCACTCTGTATTCCAGGTAAATGTATTAAGTTAACTGATTCCAGGTGTTCTCAAGGATAATTGATTCATTCAGCAAACATTTTTTAAGTACCTACTATGTGAAAAGCAATGCTATAAAAAAGAATGCATGAACAGCCTTCATTCATTTCTGGAATTCTTCCCAATTTCAAATCCTCAGTCTTTATTTTATTTGCATACATTTACAAAATCAGAATTTTCTCCAATGTAATTATTGGTTAAGAATCTAGGAGGTGAATATGCAATCTTTCTGCCTATTTACCACCTACACTTTATCTCAGAGGTTTTCTCCCCCTGTTCCTCAGTAACTTGAAGTAAATTTACTCTGTTATTGTTTGTGGAAAAGTCCATATGTTTAAAATACTTTTGGCTTTACTCTTTTCTACAGAGAATTTTCCGGATTTTACCTAGATACTTGTAAGATAAATCATATTACAATTACTAAGAGCAAATTTCGTTTCAATGCATTGTTTCCTAAAGGAGAAGATCCCACAATCTAGAAAAAAAATTAAACAAAGAACTACTATTATGCCTTGTCTCAGCTTTTTGTGACTATAGGAAAAATAATTAATGTAGATGAGATAGAATACATTTAAAGTTGAAGCAACTAAAGATATTTCGTTATTATTACAGACTTGTTGCTTAAACATATTGTACTAAAAGAAAATTCTTCCAACAGAAGGCATTCAACTTTTAGAACTTCAGTTTCATTTTAGTGTGTTGGAAGTGAAACATAGTGTAGTAACTTCATAATTGTAATATGTGTGATATAAGTTCCTGGCAAAGGTACTTTGTTTGACCAAACTTTAGTCCAGCATCTGAACCTTCTAGGCACATCTGTGCACTTATAAGATCCAGTTTTAGCAAGAACCCTCCACCCTTGGTATCTTATCACCCTTGACCTCTAATTGGGTTCCTCATTCTCCATCATCCCCCTGGTGATGTCTGATCACCCTGGCCTGTCTTCTGGGAAAGCCAGCATCTTATACCTCCTTTTCTCTTCTCTTCCTTTTCTCTTCTCTGACCCTCACTCCACTCCTTGGCTTTATATTCCCAGTTGCCTGTGCGGTATTCAGAGTTGAGCCCAATCTCTCTCCTCCCCTGCAAAATTCTCTTATAGTGGCCCATATAACTATCCTCTTTTATGTAACACCCGCCCCCTTTAATTAAGTCTTCCTTACTGTGCTTTAACAAATGTCATCGATTATTTCTTCAATATTCCTCAACTTCATAATTTAAATTAAGCATATAAAATAGATTTGGGTACAAAATTTAACTCACAGCAATATTCAAATATGCAGAAAATTAATGTAAATACTTCTTATTTAGTCTCTAAGTAATTGGGCTTTCTTCTTCAAGATTCCACTCACTTTCTAGCAGAAAAAAAAAAAAATAGGCCAATCTAATCTAAACCCCACTCTGATATGATCATTAAAATAGTCCTGGGAAAAATTCACTCTCCTCCATAAAGTGATCAGCCTCTCAGCCTACTGACGTGCACCTGAAGAAGCCTGAAATATGGCCCTTTTGTAGGGACCCGGAAAAGAAGCTAAGACAGGATCTGTTTTCACGATGTCCTTCATCTTCTCTAGCACACGATATCTGTGTGTCAAAATCTCAGGATAAAGCCAGAAAAATATCCTCTTTCCTCCCTCACTTCTCTTTCTTGTCATTCTTAAGACCAGAAATGCAGGTGGGATTTTCTTTCTCTTCCTTTCTGTCATACCCTCTTGACTCTTTTGGAACTAGCCTAACTATCATGAACAGAAGATGCATTTTCTCCACCCTGTGGGGCAGCTGTAAGAGGTGCTTCTTTCTGGTTTCCCTACTAATAAGCTATGTGGGGGAAAGGAAAAAAAGGAGCCACAAGAAATTTTCTTTCTAGGCGGTATTCTTCCTAGAGACTTCTATTTTGCATATCAAAAGCTGAACGTAACTTCATTCCTTCTGTAGCAAACTATAGCTCTCCTCCATTTCCACTCATCTCTACTGGGTAGATAGACAAACACCTTTGACTTGCCAGGATGAAGTTGATCTCAAAGGAAAAAGAGAAATAGACACTAATGTTTTTCAAAATATTACCTTATTACAGTGGAATACATGGGAATGCAACACATTCTATTAGTGTTAGAGAGTTTACACGTGGTATCTTCAAACTACTTTACTCTTCATGTGATATTTCTACCTTTAAGGCCAAATCATTTAAAAAAATTTTAACTCTTTATTTATTTTTTCCATCTTTAATTGACCATTCCTTCTTTTGTGTAATGTCACCATTTTAAGCAAAAATTTGTCCATGGGTTCATTGATGCTGCTTTGGAAGTATTAATTTCCCTTTACCATTTAGCTGTGTCTAACCCATTTGAGCTTAATTATCTTGTTTCTCATTGTTTCAGTCTGTTTGACTACGGCAAAGTAAAAAACTAAAGGGGGCTGAAGATAGGAAGCTATGCGATGGAAACCTACATCCTCTTTGACTCATCCAGTCAAACTTTCTTAAGATGTTATCAAAAGCCCTTCACCCTCTAAGGGCACCTCACACTTTCTGCTGGCTGCCCCACTTCCAATAACAGAGACTTATGCTTTTCAGTATACTTTAGTGACTTATGCCACAGCATTTTCCTATTTCTAAAAATATTGATATATTCACCATTCACAGTTTTTGAAAACACTTGGCTCGCCTCTATGCCAATCCAAAATTAACTCTCAAGGCCTAGCCTAAATTCAACATCTTCATAAAGTAGGGTTTACAAAAGCTAGGCTTACCTTTCCCTTTGGCTTACATAAAGCGTTTTATAACAACCACAAAACAATAAGAACAAACATGTATATAGTGCTACTTTGAGCGGGGCATTGAACTTAGTTCTTAACATACATCAATTCATTTAATCCTTACGAGAATCCCAAAAGATAGGTCCTAAAATTATCCAGAACATACAGATGAGAAAACTGAGCTATGGTTAATTTAATTAACTTATCCAAAGTTATACAGCTAGCCCAAGATAACTTTTGTAGGATTTTATAACCAGAATGTATCTCAAAGTTTAGGAGATCTATGAACCTCATAAAATTCCATGAAAAAAATTGGTTAACTATTCAAATATTTGTCTAGGGAGAGAATCTCCATCTTTACATCCGATTTTAAAAGTAGTCTGTGTTCCAAAAACGTTACGAGCTATGCTAAGGAGTATACAGTGTTGTTTTCTAATTAATCTAAAACTGTACTTTTTCAGAATTCTTCAGTGTTCATTAGGAATTCAATAACTATTTTTGATTTGACAAAGCATTTGTCTTAACTGAGGAGAAGCATTGAGTTGGTGATAGGAGAGCGAGTAAATTAACCAAGCAGAAATAAAAGAAATCATAGTTCATTTATTAATCATCCCTACTAAATTGTAATAATAAATAGAATCTAGAAATGTATAGGCATATAGTAATATTTATCTTAGTATGATATTAAAATTGCATTTCTCAAAGGACATAACACAAGAAAAATATGCATTATTAGATCGATCAATATTTTTAGACAGTACATCATAACAGTAGGTTTGCTGCAATCTAAGATCACCCTTTACCTTGTTAAAATTGAAGATTTTTCTATAATTCCTACAGAATACATATGGTAATACTACATATGTATTTGTTTTGAATTAGAAATACATTTAAGTCTCTGATGTGGGGTTATTTTAGAAATATTTATTTGGCCTATGTTGGCATGTCAGCAAATATAATTTAGGCACTTGAGGTCTCAAAAGCTCTATGCCACAGACACAAACACACACACACACAGAGGCATGCACAGATGCACACATATTTACACACAAACATCTCTCATTATTTTTGAGATTGTTTTATGATCTCTAATAAATAGGATAATGTTCCTCAATATGGAATAATATTAAATCTGCTTTAATTTTTTATAGATTTCCAGTTGAATTCTGTTATTTTAATTAAAATGTTAAATATTTGCAAAGATATAGGTAGATTTAAGTTTTTATTCTGTAACTAACTTCAATTGAATGTTAATTTACATAATGTTTTCTTGAGTTATTTGAACAGATTCACTTTTGTGAGAATTGTGTCATTACAATTTAAATCATGGTGCAGTCATGCTAAATTCAAAAGAACATTCTTGAGAATAAAGTCATGTATGTTTTTTCTCATCTCTCATTTTAAAAAAAAAATATTTAATAACATCTTCTCTAGAATTTGTTTATTTATATATGCATCAAAATGTGAACCCAAATACTATACTCCTTAACAAGATCACTTTAATTCTTCTCAAGTTGCCTGGATGGTTCATAAATGTTCAAACCTAGCATTCTGTGTTGGCAAATTTGCTTCAATAGACTAGACAAGAATGATATTCATTTATTTTAGAAATGGTTAGATCTGATAACTAGTCTGGTCAAGAAGATCTAGAAATATGAAATGAGTCATTTGCTAGTGGGAAGCAGCTGCATAGCACAGGGAGATCAGCTTGGTGCTTTGGGACCACCTAGAGGGGTGGGATAGGGAGGGTGGGAGGGAGATGCAAGAGGGAGGAGATATGGGGATATATGTATACATATAGCTGGTTCACTTTGTTATACAGCAGAAGCTAACACAACATTGTAAAGCAATTATACTCCAATAAAGATGTTAAAAATAATAATAAAAAAAACCTGAGACCCAAGTGTGACATCTTTGGAGGACAAGATAACAGTCTTGAAGTGGCAATGAGAATAGTTCATGTTCACAATTCTTCATGATATTGCAGACTTGTCATGAAAATAAATTGCCTACAGTCCTCTGCCGTTTTCTATTCTTGTCTCGTCATGATAATAAGGCATCAGGTTTTTAACATTCAATATATTCTGAAATGCAATTTCATATAAAGATGTGGAGGGTACTAAAACACTTGCTACCTATGTTTACTTGTGGATTTCACTTACATTCATATTTCTGAAGATACTGCCTGCTCTGTCTAGTAATATTTGAAAATTAAACTAAGGTTCTGAAATATGCATGGCTCCTTGGAAATAAGATAGTAACCCCTAATCTCATTTTAATCTCTTAGAGGTGAAAATTTTTTTCTAAATTTAGCAATGCCCAAAAGTTTATCCTGTAACCACAGGCAATTCAAGAAGTAGGATGGGGAAAGGCAGTGTATTGTCATGCTATTTTTTCAAAGGAACATAAATGTTTTTGCATGGTTAGGTCACTTGCTGTCTTATCGCTTCCTAAAGTACTCCCACACACTAAGCCTATGGTTACCAGGACCTGCTCCTGACATGTAAGATAAGTTTCCAGTCAGCCTGAGCCAGACTGTATTGCATAAGTGCTGAAATTATTACCCTATTAAGAGAACACAGTTGAAAGAGAGTATACTGCTATTTTTTAAACAGCAGTAAGGAGCTGTTATGTTCAAAATCTTAAGAAATATCATAAAGATATAAAAGATGGATTTACCTTTCAAAATAAGACATGGTTACATATTTTGAAACTAAAGAAATATCAAAAAATGAGTAAAAAATTGGGAAACTCATGGAGATTTTAAAAGATTTTGGGAATAGTATGTAGATAGATAGGTAGATAGATAGATGATAGATGTTAGGATGAAACAATCATATGAAGTATGAGTAAGAACAAAATACCCTATAATTTCTCTGCTATGTCTTCTCACAATATAATCATTTAGTTAGCCCTGTTCTATGCTATATCATCAGCTTCATGAGAACTGAGAACCTGTATACACCTCATGGCTTCATCTCCAGTCTCCGGCAATGTGTTCAGCACATGGTGGACGCTCAATGAATGTTTATTAAATTAATGAGTATTTATCTTTAATGTTGGGTAAAGAAAACTGAGTGCAGACTCCAGAAATATTAAGTTCTAAAAGTAGTAATAACACCAACATTATTGTATTAAATATTAAGGCAATTAAAGAAAAAATGAGTGTATTGATAATATAAAAAATAAATATAAAAAAGTAGAAAATCTTAATTTACCATATTGGTCCCTACGTATTTCCCCAACCCTTATTGCCATTTTATTTTATTTTATTTTTTTACTGCTAATTTTTAAATTAAATTTAATTTAATTTTTTTAACATCTTTATTGGAGTATAATTGCTTTACAATGATGTGTTAGTTTCTGCTGTATAACGAAGTGAACAAGCTATACATATACATATATCCCCATATCCCCTCCCTCTTGCATCTCCCTCCCACCCTCCCTATCCCACCCCTCTAGGTGGTCACAAAGCACCGAGCTGATCTCCCTGTGCTATGCAGCCACTTCCCACTAGCTATCTATTTTACATTTGGTAGTGTATATATGTCCATGCAACTCTCTCACTTTGTTCCAGCTTATCCTTCCTCCTCCCCGTATCCTCAAGTCCATTCTCTAGTAGGTCTGCATCTTTATTCCTGTCTTTCCCCTAGGTTCTTCATGACCATTTTCTTTGTTTAAGATTCAATATATATGTGTTAGCATACGGTATTTGTTTTTCTCTTTCTGACTTACTTCACTCTGTGTGACAGACTCTAGGTCCAGCCACCTCACTACAAATAACTCAGTTTCGTTTCTTTTTATGGCTGAGTAATATTCCATTGTATATATGTGCCACATCTTCTTTATCCATTCATCTGTTGTTGGATGCTTAGGTTGCTTCCATGTCCTGGCTATTGTAAATAGAGCTGCAATGAACATTGTGGTACATGACTCTTCTTGAATTATGGTTTTCCCAGGGTATATGCCCAGTAGTGGGATTTCTGGGTCGTATGGTAGTTCTATTTTTAGTTTTTTAAGGAACCTCCATACTGTTCTCCATAGTGGCTGTATCAATTTACATTCCCACCAACAGTGCAAGAGGGTTCCCTTTTCTCTACACCCTCTCCAGCATTTATTGTTTGTAGATTTTTTTGATGATTGCCATTCTGACCACTATGAGGTGATATCTCATTGTAGTTTTGATTTGCATTTCTCTGATGATTAATGAAGTTGAGCATTCTTTCATGTGTTTGTTGGCAATGTGTATATCTCCTTTGGAGAAATGTCTATTTAGGTCCTCTGCCCATTTTTGTATTGGGTTTTTTTTTTTTTTTTTTTTATGGAGCTGCATGAACTGCTTGTAAATTTTGGAGATTAATCCTTTGTCACTTGCTTCGTTTGCGAATATTTTCTCCCATTCTGAGGGTTATCTTTTCATCTTGTTTATGGTTTCCTTTGCTGTGCAAAAGCTTTTAAGTTTCATTGGGTCCCATTTGTTTATTTTTGTTTTTATTTCCATTTCTCTAGGAGGTGGGTCAAAAGGATCTTGCTGTGATTTATGTCATAGAGTGTTCTGCCTATGTTTTCCTCTAATAGTTTGATAGTGTCTGGCCTTACATTTAGGTCTTTAATCCATTTTGAGTTTATTTTTGTGTATGGTGTTAGGGAATGTTCTAATTTCATTCTTTTACATGTAGCTGTACAGTTTTCCCAGCACCACTTATTGAAGAGGCTGTCTTTTCTCCACTGTATATTCTTGCCTCCTTTATCAAAGATAAGGTGACCATATGTGCGTGGGTTTATGTCTGGGCTTTCTATCTTGTTCCATTGATCTATCTTTCTGTTTTTTGTGCCAATACCATACTGTCTTGATTACTTTAGCTTTGTAGTATAGTCTGAAGTCAGGGAGCCTGATTCCTGCAGTTCCGTTTTTCTTTCTCAAGATTGCTTTGGCTTTTTGGGGTCTTTTGTGTTTCCATACAAATTGTGAAATTTTTTGTTCTAGTTCTGCAAAAAATGCCAGTGGTAGTTTGATAGGGATTGTACTGAATCTGTAGATTGCTTTGGGTAGAAGAACCAGCTTTTGGTTCATTGATTTTCTTTATTAATTTTCTGTTTTCAAGTTCATTGAATTATGCTCTAATTCTTATTATTTCTTTTCTTCTGCTTACTTTGTGTATAATTTGGTCTTCCTCTCCTAGTTTCCAAGTTGGATAGTTAGGTTATTGATTTTAGATTTTTAAAAAATTTCTAGTATATGCTCTAAACACTATAAATTTCCCTCTAAGCTGTACTTACGCTGCAACACCCAAATTTTGAGAAGTTGTATTTTAATTTTCATTCAGTGCAAAGATTTGTTAAATTTCTCTTGAGATTTTCTCAGACCTATGTATAACTTAGAAGTGTGTTCATTAAACTCCATGTTTTTTTGTATTTTCCAGTTATCTTTCTGTTATTAATTTCTAGTTTAATTCAGTTGTGATCTAACAGCAGATATAGTATGATTTCTATTCTTTTAAATTTGATATGATGTGTTTTATGGCCCAGAACATGGTCTATCTTGGTGAATATTCCATGTGAGCTTGAGAAGAATGTATATCTTCCTGTTGTTGGATGAAGTAGTCAATAGATGACAATTATATGCAATTGATTGATGGTGTTACTGAGTTCAGCTATGTCCTTCCTGATTTTCTGCATCCATTTCTAACAGCCTCTCTGTTAAAGTCTCCAACAATGGTAGTGGGTTCATCTTTTTCTCCTTGTTGTTTTATAGTCTTTTCCTTGCATATTTTGATGTATATGCTCTGTGCATATACATTAATATTTGTTACGCATTCTTGGAGAATTGACTCTTTTTTCACTATTTAATGCCCTTCTTTATCCTTGATAACTTTCCTTAGCTTTAAAGTCTGCTCTGAACTTCATATACTGTACCTACTCCTGCTTTCTTTTGATTAGTGTTAGCATGGTATATCTTTCTCCATCCATTTACTTTTAGTCTATATGTGTTTTTATATTTAAAGAGGGTATCTTATAAACAATGTGTAGTTATGTCCTGTTTTTTGATCCACTTTGACTCTGTCTCTTAATTGGTGCATTTAGAATATTGATATTCAAAGAGATTATTGATATAGTTGGATTAATATTTACCATATTAATGGTTTGTTACTGCTTTCTGTTTGTTGCTCTTGTTCTTTTTTCCGATATTTGACTTCCTGTCTTTTTCTGCCTTTTGTGGTTTTAATTGAGCCTTTTATATGATTCATTTTTTTCTCCTTTCTTAACATTGGTTATACTTCTTTCTTTGTTTTTTAATTGGTTTCCCTGGAGTTTGCAATATACATTTACAGCTAATTCAAGTCCATTTTCGAATAACAAAATAGTACCTCATGAGAAGTGTAAGTACTATATAATGATAAAATAATCCTAATTCCTGCCTTCTGTCCCTTGTAGCATTACTGTCCTTAATTTTACTTGTATGCAAGCTAAACATAAATATAGATTTATGCATAAGAAATACACATAAGCATACATAATCAAAACCATTGTTGCTATCACTGTTTTGAATAAACTCTTAGCTGTTAGATCAATTAAGAATAAGAAAAATAAAAGTTTTTATTTTACCTTCACTTATTCCTTCTCTGACGCTCTTACATAGATTTGAGTTTCTCACATATATATATATATATATATATATATATATATATACTATTGTTTTCCCTCTCTAAAGAACTTCTTTTAACCTTTCTTGCAAGGTAGGTTACTTGCAACAAAATTCCTCAATTTTTGTCTGAGAAAGTCTTTAATCTCCTTCACTTTTGAAGGATAATTTCACATGTTACAGTCGTGTTGGTGGGGTTTTGCTCTCAACACTTTAAATATTTCACTCTGCTATCATCTTGCTTGAATGATTTCTGAGAAGTTGTATGTAATTCTTATCTATGTTCCTCTATAGGTAAGAAGATTTTTTCATCTGGCTTCTTTCAGGATTTTTTTCTTATCTTTGATTTTCTGTAGCTTGAAAATGACGTGCCTCGATGTAGTGTTCTTGGCATAAATTCTGCTTGGTTTTCCTTGAGCTTCCTGGATGTATGGTTTGGTGTCTGACATTAATTTGGGGAAATTCTCAGTCATTATTGCTTCAAATACCTTGTCTGTTCCTTTCTCTTTTTCTTCTCCTTCTGGTATTCTCATTATGTGTATGTTATATCTTTTGTGGTGGTCCCACAGTTCTTGAATATTCTGTTCTATTTTTTTCCAGTCTTTGTTTTCTTTGATTTTCAGCTGAGATA
Organism: Delphinus delphis; assembly: GCF_949987515.2. Classification (NCBI taxonomy): domain Eukaryota; kingdom Metazoa; phylum Chordata; class Mammalia; order Artiodactyla; family Delphinidae; genus Delphinus; species Delphinus delphis. The sequence goes on from NC_082699.1 coordinate 19,254,377, forward strand.
ACCTTAATATCAGAGATTTTTTTCCTCAGCCATGTCCAGCTTACTAATAAGCCTATCAAAGACATTCTTCATTTCTGTTATAAAGTTTTTGATTTCCAACATTTGTTTTTGGTACTTTCTTCAGATTTCCATCTCTCTGCTTACAATGCCCATTTGTTCTTGTATGCTGTCTACTTTTATCAGTTAGAGCCCTTAACATATAAATCATAATTGTTTTATATCCCCAGTCTGATAATTCCAACATCCCTCTCATGTCTGGTTCTGATGCTTGCTCTGTCTCTTCAAATTGTGTTTTTTGCCTTTTAGTATGTCTTGTAAATTTTTTTCTTGGTAGACACACATAATGTACTGGCTAAAAGGAACTGTTGTAAATAGGTCTTTAGTAATATGATGGTAAGGTGTCAGGGGAGGGAAAGTGTCCTACAGGTCTCAGTCTTTTAGAGTCCATGCCTCTGGACTGTGAACTTCACAAGTGCTTCTCAGGTTTTTTCTCCCTGTCCCCCTTAGGTAGTATAGGATGGCCGGAGTAGGCTGGAGTTGGGTATTTCCATTCTCACACATGGAAGGCTAGAGTGGACTGGAGTTGAGACCCTTCACCTAGGTCAGTTAGGCTCTGACAATATCTGGACAGGTTAGAGTCTAGCTAACTAGTTTCCCCTGAGGGTGAGCCTTGATAAGAACAAAATGCCCTGGCATATGTCAAAATGATTCCTTTTCCCCTCCTCCTACTTAAAGTATGAGGGGATTTTTCTCTGATAATTGCTCTGAGAACCTGATCAGGCTCCTGGAGCTAAAACTCATAAAGATGTAGGGACCCCCATGATTGGGTTCCCCTGGAGTTTTTAACTATCAGAGTTGTCTGCATTGAGCGTCCAGCATTTGTCAACTACAGTTTGGGTTTTCCTACGTTGGTACTGGTAAAAGCAGCAGTTTCCGCTTGTTTCTACTCTGGTAAGCTGTGACTCCATCTATTCATTTGTCTCCAATATTGGGAGCAGTGGTTTGCCCTGTGTCCTCCATTCTCTTATAGATCAAGAAGAGTTGTTTTTTTCAGTCTGTTTAGCTTTTTATGTACTGTTAAGAGAGAGTGGTGACTTCCAAGCTCCTTGCATCTGCAACAAAATCCAGAAATCTTCTAGATACATTTTCTATCTTCTAGAGTTTGCTCTCCATAGCTGGAGATGTTGTTTATGGGAGAGACTACTGGGAGATTGAAGAGAATGGTTAAGGGCCAAGAAGAAGAGGTGGATGGATTAAAAACAGCTTATCTAATCAAATTGATGTGATGTCTTGGTGTTGTAAATACTGAGGAAGAAGAAATTATACACATTTACAAACAAATGTTTATACCAAAGGGGAAATTAAGTAGTTGCAAAGAATTTTATATCAGAAATCCTGCATTTCAGTGTATGCTGGTTCTTCCACTGTTTAGTTACATAAAATTTTTCAAGATTCTTAATTTTCATGATTTACTTTTCTGTAAATAAGAATAAATATAAGATTTTAAAAGGCCACCCAGCCTGCAACATTGTAAGAAGGCCAAATGAGAAAAATGCGTAAAGAATCTGAGAAAGAATATATATATATATATATATATATATATATATATATATATATCTCAATCACTTTGCTGTTGACCAGAAACTAACACAACATTGTAAATCCACTATACTTCAATAAAAAAAAAAAATGTATGAAATGATTTTGTAAACTATAAATGGCATGGGGCTATTACATGACATTTTTAAACAAAGTACTTTATGAAGTACTGCTTAAACACTCAAGCTTAATCTGTAAATACTCACTGGTGATGGTTTGTGTGAAGTGTTTACTGTGACAAGAAGTACAGCTATAAATCGCTCATCTTTTTGGCATTTAATTATCACAATAAAATGATCAATGGTTAAAAGATTAGAGTCTGCCTTTTAGGACTGATTTTTTTGGTGATTGTTGAAATTTATTCTGTTTGTTAGCTTGTCACTGGAGGCTTTTTCAGAACTACCCAGTTTGAAATTGATACCCAAACAAACGTACCTTTAATGTAGTCATGGTTCCATACATTAAGTTATGGAGATGAACTCAGGTTTCCAAAAAATCTTCCTAAACTAAAACATCAATGCTCTGGCTTTCCAACTTTTATAAACTGGGTCAAAATTAAATTTCAAAAGTGAGATGTTTCCTTAAATGAACCGTTGACAACTCTTTGGAACATTTCAGTATTAAATTTGGCTTCCCTCACAATAAGGCTTCTTCTGTGCAGATTTTTAAAGTCTAGTCACCACACAACCATCCAGATCCAGAATTTTCATTTTTGTTCCAAAGTGTCACTGGAAGGGATTTTGTCCTTGCAAACTGCATAAAATTTACAGTAGAATATATGTAAAAGAAGAATGCTGAAATAGATCTGCTTTGATTCCTTGGTAAAGAGAAGAGAAGGGCAAGAAGCTTCAGCTTCTATTTACCCTGGCATTAACTCAAGATAAGCCTTAAAATTACTTTTTGGTGTACAGTGTGGTTTCTCCATCAAAAGGTTATTTGCTATAAAAGGGCTTTATTCTGTAAGACACTGGGTACATTCACTTTTTAATTAGAGCTGCCAAACTCTAGGCCAGGGTGAGGTTAAAATCATGTCTTTTTATGATGCTCTTTTTCCTGATTATAAAAGTAATAACAAGTGTGACAGAGCCAATTTCTTTCCCAGAGGATTCTAAGGTAACTGCACCATGAAAAAATTAACCATAAACTGATGCCCTGATTTTGCCCTTAAAGAAGTGGAGACTTCTTTAGACACTAACAGTGTGGTACTGAGAGACTATGTTTGGGTTGTGTTGTTATTGTTATTTTTGTTGTAGTTCTTTTTCATATTAATCTGGCACTCAATGAATGAATGAATGAACATATGAACGAATAAGTGAGTGAACTTTTACATGAGACAAACTTTTATTTTCTCATTCCTTGCCAGATGGGCAGGCAACAAAATACAGTGGCAATCAAATACAAATTTTGTGCCACATCAGTGCTGTTTGCTGAGAATTATGGAGCAATATCAGGAACAGTGACTAAGCGTGAGAATTTTCACTACTTAGTCTTAATAATGAAACAGTGACAGTCTATTTGAGATATTAAATCAATGTTTTATTTCCGCTACAGATTCTGATTTTCCATGTGTTTCTACCTACTTAATTCTTTAATTCCTTATTTCACAGAGGTAAGGTTAACAGAGCCTAAAACAAAGTGGTTATTCTTGAATTCTGAGTCTCAAACTTTCCTAATATACTTTCATAGAGAAAGAAAGTTTTGAACATTAGGCTTGATTGAAAGAGAAAAAAAATTTTTTTTAAATCTTTTTTCAGTTTCCAAACTTTCCCATTGCAAAGGCAGAACAAAGCTTGAGAGTCTGAGCTTAGGGTTTCTTATAAAAGCCGTAGAAGAGAAGATGGAACAGTGTAAGAAAAGTCCCTTCAATTCAAAGGGGAAGGATAATCCTTCAGTGTTGGAATAGGGTTGGCAAGATTTGGAGGATATGACATCATGACGCAAAAACAACTTTCCCTTAAGTCAACCCCTCAACTCAACCCTGAAAGAAGAGACGGGATGCTCTGATGAGAGATAATAAAACACAAGGAAGGTGATGGGGAAACTGAAAGCAAAGCCTCTTTTTGTGCCTGTCTTCTTGCTTGGAAAGCTAAGAGGAGACTATACACAGGGCACATTATAACATCACGGTTCAGCCAAAGCAGAGTGTAGCCAGTTCCCCACTGTCTAAGTGACACACAGTGGAGGTTCTTGAGGACTTAGAATGGGGATACCAGAATGATGAGAAGCCTGGTGTACCATGATTTTTAGACACTATTGCAGAACACCCAGTGACATGAAGGCTCCAGGGACATAACCGTGAAGACAGCATGGACTGAGAAAACAGCAAACCAACCACAAGACTTCTCCTCCCCAACCATGAGGATAGGTATTCTTTGCCCTGCATCATATCATATCATCTTGGTAAAGAAAGGGGGAAGAGAAAACCCTTCCAGATGGGAAGAAATTTGAAATGACTAAAAGCTTAGCTAAAAGACACTAACACCAGGAATAAATATTGGCATACCAAGATTAAGGTTTGACTTTGTTTTTCTCTGTTTTCCTCTCCTTAAGCAGTGAGACAGGAAACTTGAAAGCAAGATGAGATCGGATAAAGAAAATAAATCATGCCACATTTTAATATGTCTGAGTTGTAGCATGTAAATCCTGCCCCGCTAAAGTGGCATTACCCAGACATTCCTTCTCACTCCCCAAGCTCTGCTTCCATTCTTTACTCTGGGAATGTAGCAATGTAACATTCCCAGGCTAAGAGTCACATTTGTGGAGGAGCAAGACATTTGTTCATTCTGAGTAAAATTTCCTGGCTGTGAGCAAGTACAACTTTGCTGTCTCACAAAAAGGAGAATAAAGACCAAACACGCGAAATCATTTCTGTATCATTGGTTACAAGCTTAAATACAATTTTATAAAAATGTAAAGATATACTCAAAACCATAATCAAAACAAACTAATGAAAATGGTTTGAAATAGTTTGAAAAATATATCAAAGTGAATGTTACTTTTGGAAAATAAAGATGAGCTAAATTAATGTACATTATGCAAAGCTTTCTAAAATTGATTATGTTACACACTCACACTAATACTTGACAGAGTTGCAGTACTCTTAGTTATTTTTATGATGGCATAAAGCTAATTATTTTAAGACAATTATATCCAGAGCAAAGTATACTGATAAGATATCATAAAAAATGTTTTAGACTTCCTATTTTGCCTATTTTTCCTTATAAATACCCTGACAGAATGAAGGCAAAGTAAACATTTCAGCATTGGATAAATGTAATTTCTTGGAGAATTAAAGAAATAAACCTTTTTTTAAATTTGTAGAGCAGTTTTACAGGTATTTTTTTTCCTAAATATTCTGAGTCTCATGACATAGGTGGATTGTGTATTTAATCAACAGCAGTTTATTAATTAATTTACTTATTTTTGCTGTGTTGGGTCTTCGTTTCTGTGCGTGGGCTTTCTATAGTTGTGGCGAGCGGGGGCCACTCTTCATCGCAGTGCGCGGGCCTCTCACTATCGCAGCCTCTCTTCTTGCGGAGCACAGGCTCCAGACGCGCAGGCTCAGTAGTTGTGGCTCACGGGCCTAGGTGCTCCGCGGCATGTGGGATCTTCCCAGACCAGGGCTCGAACCCGTGTCCCCTGCATTAGTAGGCAGATTCTCAACCACTGCACCACCAGGGAAGCCCTACAGATAGTTTTGATGTCCTTTCCCCAATCCTGCATTTGAATTATCTGGATAATCCACTTAGACTTTTCTTTGCAGTGAAAATAAAGCCCAAAAGGTAGAGAGATGCAAATCTTCTATGTATCAAATTCTTAACCTGAAAAATTAAGAGTTTATACTAGAAGAAAGTTAAATATTTAAAGTTCTGTGATTGGAGGAGTCTTTAAAATTCACCATGTTAGCCTTCATTACTTATACTAAAATCAGAAGAAACAGTTACTCTCACACACATGTCATTGCATTCATATCCATTATATCATCACACTTCAGTTATTTCAAAACTCCATAAAAATTATGTAAAAAATTGCTTAAAACTTTAGTTTTGTAGGAGAAAGAAAAACAAAAAAACTAATCTTCAAAATCAAGAAAGGGTCCATATAGCCATCTGGTGGCTACTTAGGGAAATACATCTGAATCTTCCCATCACTATTATTTGTAAATTGGTATATTAAATAATATAAATTATTTTTATACAATAAGTTAATATTTGTCTAATTCTAAAAAACATCTAGAAAATTTTTAATTCCCTATTAATTTATACTTGCTTTTGTATTTTTTCTTTAAAGCATAAAGCTTTTGCCATTCTGTTACTAGTAAATATATCATTGCCTTTTGCTATTTATTGTAAATTATGTCATTGTTAATTTTCAAGGTAATAGCTGTTGTTAAATATTAGCCCCACATAGACTAAACACTTAACGTTGGATAATTATTGGCGATCTTGTTATAAATACCTATATATACTACTCATTTATATATAGAACCTTTCAACCAATATTACATATATTATGATATTAAATGCCAGGCTTCATAATAATATGAAAAGCATAGACCAGGTTTTATAAATAGCATGAAAAAAGAATCTGAGTAATAATGCATAAGCATATGCTAACATTGTTGAACTTCACTAAAGTATTTTAAAAAATCAGAGAAAGATCATATGTATTTCTAACAAAAGGTAATTGCAGAAAAAAATCTGCCTATGTATTACTTTCATATGCATATCATTTACATAATTTTGTAAATATTCTGAATACATATTTTAGAAAAAGAGACTTTCTTTTCAATCTATCTGTTCCTAAGCAGTGAAATAAAAACAGTCTTACAATTTAACATGACCTTGATGAAATGAAGAAAATATTACAGATATTCTTAGTGAGGTTTTGTAGGCAGAGACAAAATAAATGTATACATTTACCAGATAGACGTTTTGCTATATGTCTATATAAAAAAAGAAAAGAAAGAAAATAAATTAAAAACTATGAAAAATAATACATGTGGTATTCTTTTCCCAAAAGGCAACCATATTCTCAATATATTAAAATGTAAGAGTTGTTCAAAAAGCAAGTATATGAGTGCATTTGCATAACACAATAATTTTATTGGTAACAGAGTGTTTTGCTAGACTTTTATGGCATCATAGTTTATGAGATTTAACGTAATGTTCACTTAAAAATGGAGGCTCATCTATACATATTACCGAGGTGAAAACCCTGCTCAGAATTGATTTTCAAACGTGTGATATTCTTATCCTGTATGATTTCATTGCCAATTTTATGAATAAAGGCATACCTCATTTTATTGTGCTTTGCTTTGTTAAGTTTTTTACAAATTGAAGGTTTATGGCAACGCTCCATCAAGCAAGTCTTTTGACGCCATTTTTCCAACAGCATTTCTCACTTCATGTCTCTGTGTCACATTGTGGTAATTCTTGCAATATTTCAGATATTTTCATTATTATTATATTTGTGATGATGATCTGTGATTAGTGATCTTTGATGTTGCTATTATAATAGTTTTGCCATTTTTTAACAATAAAGTATTTTTTAATTAAGATTTTTTTTTAGACATAATGCTCTTGCACACTTAATAGACTACAGTATAGTATAAACATAACTTTCATATGCACTGGGAAACCAAAAGTTTTGTGTGACTTACTTTATTGTGATATTCACTTTATTGCAATGGTCTGGAACCCAACCCACAATATCTCTGAGGTAAGCCTGTAGTTAATTTTTCAGTAGATAAAGCTTTTAGGAAGCAATATACAAAGTTTTAGTCAGGAAAAGATGCAAGTTTAAAAGACAATCAATCTGAAACCCAAGGAGAACATTAAAACAATCAACAACAGTTACTTTTCAACTCCAGTATTTCAGTCTAGTAATATTAATGTGAATAATAAATTCTCATTAAAACTCTCAACTTTTAAAATCATTCTTGTGGGAGTAACACATAACTAAGATGATCAAGACTAATTTCCTCAACTCCTGACTTCTAAGTACAATTTTGTTCTCCTCAAGCCAAGAAAAAACATGGAAACAGGAATGTTTTTAAACTTTATTTTTTTACAGAAGTTTTAGGGTCACAGAAAAATTGAAAGGACGGTATTGTGATTTTTTTATAGACGCTCTGCCTCCACACACGCACAGCCTCCCCCTTTATCAACACCCTCCACCAAAGTGGTACATCTGGTGATGAGCCTACATTAACACACCATAATTATCCAAAGTCCATAGTTTACATTAGGGTTCACTTTTGGTGTTACACATTCTGTGGTTCCAACAGATGTATAATGCCATGTATCTATTATTATAATATCATAATGAGTACTTTCATTGCCTTAAAAATTCTCTGTTCTCCACCTTTTCATCTCCCGCCTCCCACCCTCAACCACTGGCAACCATTGATCTTTTGATTGTCTCCACAGTTTTGTCTTTTCCGGAATGTCATAAAGTATGTAGCCTTTTCAGATTGGCTTCTTTCAGGTAGTAATATGCATTTAAGGTTCCTCCGTGTCTTTCATGACTTGATAGTTCATTGCTTTTACGAGTGAAGTAAGTCAGACAGAGAAAGACACATATGGTATCGCTTATATGTGGAATCTAAGAAAAGGGTACAAATGAACTTACATACAAAACAGAAATAGAGTTACAGATGTAGAAAACAAACTTAAGGTTACCGGGCGGTAAGGCAGGGGAGGGATAAACTGGGAGATTGGTATTGACACGTTCACACTACTATATATAAAATAGATAACTAATAAGGACCTACTGTGTAGCACAGGGAACTCCACTCAATACTCCATAATAACCTAAATGGAAAAGGAATCTAAAAAAGAGTGCGTGTATATATATGTATAACTGATTCACTTTGTTGTACACCTGAAACTAGCACAACATTGTAAATCGACTATACTTTAATAAAAGTTTTTTTTAAAAGAGCTGAATAATATTCCATTGTCTGGATGTATCACAGTTTATTAATTCACCTACTGAAAGGCATTTTGTTTGCTTTCAAGTTAAGTAATCATGAAAAAAGCTGCTGTAAACACCTGTGTGCAGGTTTTTGTGTGGACATAAGTTTTCAGTTCCTTCAGGTTAATACTAAGGAGTGTGATTGATGGATCATAAGTAAGGTTTTGGTTAATTTGGTGAAAAACTGCCAAACTGTCTTCCAAAGTAGCTATGTCATTTTGCATTCCCACCAACAATGAATAAGAGCTCCTGTTGCTCCACACGTTTTGTTCATTCTAATGAGTAGATAGGGATATTACATTGTTGTTTTAATTTTTATTTCCCTGATAACATATGATGTGGAGCAACAGGGTTTCTATTGTGTTCCATTGATCTTTACGTCAATTCTTTCACCAATACCACACCGTCTTGTTACTGTAGCTTTATAATAAATCTTGAAGTTGGGTAGTGTCACTCTTCCAACTTTGGTCTTCTCCTTCAGTATTGTGTTGGTTATTCTCCCTCCCCGTATAAACTTTAGACTTAGTTTGTTGATATCCACAAAATAATTATTTTGATTGGGATTTCACTGAATCTATAGATCAAGTTGGGAGGAACTGACATCTTAGCAATATTGAATCTTTCTATCCATGAACATGTAATATCTCTCCATTTATTTAGTTCTATCATACTTTTGTACTTTTTCTCATATATGTCTTGTATATATTTTGTTAGATTTATTCCAAGGTATTTCATTCTTTAGGTGCTAATGTAAATGATAGTGTGTTTTTATTTCAAATTCCACTTGTTCATTACTGAAATATATGAACGTGATTGACTTTTGTATATAAACCTTGTTACCTGCAACTTTGCTATACTTGTTTATCCGTTCCAGGAGTTTTTTTGGTTAATTCTTTTTGATTTTCTGCATTGATGACTATGTCACCTGTAAATGAAAAGTTTTATGTCTTCCTTCCCAATCTTTACACCTTTTGTTTCCTTTCTTGTCTTACTGCATTAACTAGGACTTACAGTACAATGTTGAAAAGGAGTGGTGTGAGAGGACATCCTTGCCTTGTTCCTGATCTTAGCAGGAAAATTCCATTTTCTTAGCATGAGGTATAATGTTATCTGTAGGAATATTTACAATATTTTTGTATATATACTTTATCAAGTTGAGGAAGTTCCCCTCTATTCCTAGTTTCCTGAGAGTATTTATTGTGACTGGTTATTGGATTTTATCAAATGCTTTTTCTGCATCTATCAATATGGTCAAGGGATATTTCTTCTTTATCCTATTGACGTGATGGATTACATTAATTGATTTTCTAATATTGGACCAACCTTGCATGCCTGGGATAAATCTTACTTGGTAATGGTGTATAATTATTTTATACATTGATGGATTCAATTTGATAACATTTTGTTGAAGATTTTTGTATATATATTCATGAGAGACATTGATTTATAGTTTTCTTTTCTTGTAATATCTTTGTCTGGTTTTGGTATTAAGGTAATGCTTGCCTCAAAGAATGAACTAGGAAGTATTCCTTCTGCTTCTATCCTCTAAAAGAGATTTTAGAGCATCGGTATAATTTCTTCCTTAACTGTTTGAACACATCTGGGCTTGATGCTTTCTGTTTTGGAAGTTAATTATTGATTCAATTTCTTTGATAGACATAGGCCTGCTAAAACATCTATTTCCTGTTGTGTGAGTTTCGTGCATCTTCAACTCTACTGTAAGGCTGGACTTTGAAATCCTAAAGTAGTTGCTCCAATATGTAGTAATTGAAGAATTCCCTTTGCTACATACCCTTTCCAAAATATGTTATAATCAGAGTTTTCAATTTGTGGCTATATGCAGGTAATAAAATAACATAACACTGTGCGTTAAAGTTTACATTTCCTTGATGACAAATAGGGTTGATCATCTTCTTACTTGCTTTTTGGCCATTTACATTTCCCCTTTTATATAGTGCCTCTTTAACTGATTGACTTATATAGATTATCTATATATTCTGGATACTGGAGGTTTGTATATTATGTTGCAAACATCTTTTATCATAGTGTGCTTGTTTGCTTGAATTATCTTCACAATGTCTCTTGATAAACATAATTCATTTTTTATAGAGGTATAATACATACACAGTGAAATGCTCAGATTTTCTCTTCCATTCTCCCAAAATATTTGTGTAAGTAGATATTATTTCTCCCTTTAGTTTTGGTACACATCTCGAGTAAAAGCACTGTGGCATGGAATTGTCATTGTGGGGAAGAATTTTGGTTATGGATTCAACTTCTTTAATAGATATAGAACTATTCAGATTTTTCTGTTTCTTCTTGTATCAATGTTTGTCTAATTTATGTAAGCTGTCATTTTTACTGGACATATGTGTTCATAATGCTCCCTTAACATTCTTTTAATATCCAAGGAAACTATATTCCCTCTCACACTCCTGATAATGGTAATTTGTGGCTTCTCTCTTTTTTTTTTCTTGATTAGGAGTTAAACAATTTTACTAATCCTTGCCAAGAACCAATTTTTGGTTTTAAAGAGTTTCTTTACTTTTGTCTTTCATTTAATTGACTTATGCTCTTACATTTATTATTTCTCTCCTTGTACTTATTTTGTGTTTGATTTGTCTGTTGTTTTCTCATTTCCAGAAAGTTTTAAAACATTTTTAATGTAATCTTTTAAACCCACATGGTTATTGATACCATATATTTTACTTCTTATCTTATAAAACCCAAAATATATTATTAGTCTTTTTGCTTTAAATAGTTAATTGTCTTGTAAAGAAATATTTAAAAAGTCATCTTTTAATTACTTATTGCATTCTTTATTGCTTTTTAATTAAAAAAATCAATCTAGTATCATTTTCCTGCAGTCCAAGAACTTTTTTAGCACTTTTTTTTTTTTTTTTTTTTTTTTTTTTTTTTTTGCAGTACGCGGGCCTCTCACTGTTGTGGCCTCTCCCGTCGCGGAGCACAGGCTCCGGACGCACAGACTCAGCAGCCATGGCTCAAGGGCCCAGCCGCTCCGCGGCATGTGGGATCTTCCCAGACCGGGGCACGAACCCGTGTCCCCTGCATCGGCAGGCAGACTCTCAACCACTGCGCCACCAGGGAAGCCCTAGCACTTTTTTATTGCAGGTGTACTGATAACTAATTCTCTGATGAGATGATATTTTAAAATGTCTCTATTTCAACTTCATTTTTCAATATTTGTTGAATATTAAATTCCAGACTGATAGTTCTTTCCCTTTCAAAACTTTAAAGAAGCCATGTAATTGTCTTTTGGCTGCATCATTTTTGAGGAGAAAATTATTATTGTTTTCTTGTATGCAATGTGTCTTTTCCCTTTCTCTATGTGTTTTTAATATTTTAAAACTATTTTTATTGGGTCTTTAGTAACTTGACAATGATATGGTTTGGTGTGATTTTCTTTGTATTTATCCTGTTGTGATTCTTTGAGATTCTTGGATCTGTATATTAATATTTTCCATTAAAATTGTAAAATAGCTCACAAATTATTTATTTATTTTTATCTCATTTTCTCTCTTCTCTCTTTCTGGAATTTCTATTAAACATATTAGACCACTTGGTAAAACCTCATAGGTCACTGACGCTCTGCTCATTTTTTCAATGTTTTTTTCTTAGCTACAATTTGGATAATTTCTGTTGTCCTATTTCAATTTCATTTGTCATTTAGTAGTGTTAATCTCTTATTAAACCCATTGAATGAATTTTTATTTTAGAATATATATATTCTAAATATAAGCATTTTCAAATTTCTATTTGTTGCTCTCTTACTGTTTTCACTTCTCTCTTGGAATACCTCATTTTTTCATCCACTGTATCCATCTTTTCCTCTAAATTTCTTAACATATTTAAAGTAGTTGGTTTAATACCTTATCTGCTAATTCTAATAATTAGATCATCAATGAGTGCTATTGCAGTGCCTTTTTTTTCTTGTTTATGAGTCACACTTTCCTGCTTCTTTACTGCTTTATTACTTTTAATTATATACTAGACATTTTGTATAGAAGAACAATGGAGATTCAGACATAATTTTCTTTTATTTAGTTTTGTTTATTTCTTAGAAAGTTCAAGGCTTTTTCTCTGCCTGGCACTTATGGTGAAAGGCTAATTATTTAGATATCTTCTAAATCTGAGTTGAACTAGGATTGGGTTGTAGCTTTAAATTCAATTGAATTTGTCCATGATCAGAAGAACCTCCAACCCTCCAAGTTGCTACCATTTGATCACATCAGTATTTGAAGTGAAGATAGGTTAAATTGCAGTTTCAGATAATTTTGAACCAAAGCTTGGTATACACATGTGACGACCCATGATTAAATATGGTCCTCTCTGATATCTTTCCACTTTTCTCCAAAGCTACTTTTTTTTTTTTTTTTTTGGTGAGGGGTAAAACTTAAGTTACCTTTACCTTTCAGAAGAGAAGGGAGAATTGTCAGGTAGAGCAATTTGTTTTGTGTTCGGGGTTCTTTTAGATTCTATTTCATCTCTCCAGCCTACCCTCTTATCTAAGACCTAGATGATTCCTCCTATTCCTTTTCTCTTTCTATGTGGGCCTTTTCTCTGTGCACCCCTATCTGGACTAGATGCCAACTCTCAGCAATGGAAGCTGACACCATGGTTCTCTGCTCACATATAGAGGGCTTCTTCTGTCTGGAATTCAATTCATTTAGCCTTTCTTGTATCCATGGTTCTTTGCTTGTTGTGTAGAAGATTATGATTTTTATTTTGTCTGAGTTTACCTTGCTGTTGCCATGGAAGCAAGGGTTTCTCATACAGCTCTACAGTAAAAATTTAGAGAATTCCATTTAGCAAAAGTTTAAAAATGATAAATAATGCTCATCTCAATGGATAATTCCAAGTGTATGTGTCTATTTTTCTATTGTTGCACAAATACTTCACTCTTTCAATTACTGCAACTTTAGGATAAGTATTAATAATTGTTAGGGCAAGATTTTCCCTCGTTTTTCTTCTTCAAGAGTTTCATGGTTTTTCTTGGCTTCTTGGCTCTTTATCAGAACACTTCAATTTGGTTGATATCTGTTGTATGTTAAAAGAAATTGAAATAACCACATTAATGTATGCCATAGTACAATGACTAATAACCTTCTAAAAGCCTTAATTTTTTTTTTTTTTTTTGCGGTACGCGGGCCTCTCACTGTTGTGGCCTCTCCCGTTGCGGAGCACAGGCTCCGGACGCGCAGGCTCAGCGGCCATGGCTCACGGGCCCAGCCGCTCCGCGGCATGTGGGATCTTCCCGGACCGGGGCACGAACCCGTGTCCCCTGCATCGGCAGGCGGACTCTCAACCACTGCCCCACCAGGGAAGCCTCTTAATATTTTTAAAAAGACTTATTATCCCAAATTAAACTCAGATAAATGAATTTTCAGATTATTTGACAAAAGTAACTAACACTTCTCAAAGATTATGTGTACAGTTGAAATCTGTATATATATTTCAGATTGTCTTTCTTCCTCCACATCTCTGCTTAGGCATTTACAGAAGCAAAGAGAATATTCTTTTGTCCCTCTTTACCAATAAAATCGTATCTCTTATTCAAAATCCTGATCAAGATTTATTACTCCATGATTCCTTTTTTTTATGATTCTGTACCACACATAACCCCCATTTCTATGAACTTTTATTGAATTTAATTCAATAATTTTTTTATGTATGTTATCTTGTTCTATAACTCTTTCACACATCTTGAATCCTGAATTATGAAACTTTCAGTTGCCAGTGGCCCAGCCACTCCGCGGCATGTGGGATCTTCCCGGACCGGGGCACGAACCCGTGTCCCCTGCATCGGCAGGCATACTCTCAACCACTGCGCCACCAGGGAAGCCCAGTTTCCCCAAATCTTATGCATAATTCCTGGCATAGCTTAACGCCCCTCCCTTTCAATCTTGGTCATCTGTAGAATTCCAGTCTTTATCAACCTCTCCTTTCACTGATCCTACACTGCTTACTTGTTTTTGTACTAACACTAAGTAGAAATTTGATCATTTATTTGAAATAGAATATTGGGATGCAATGTTGATTTTCTTAAATCTTTTCTTATAAATATGTCTTAACTGTCTGTTAGGTTCTAGATTTTTCTACCGAAAGTGGCATGCCTTCTGCTTCTCTTTCAATCTATATAATACTGATCATAGTTCTGAAAACACAGTCTTCCAGCTAATGTTTGTGGAAAGAAATCAGAATGGAATGTTAAGAACTTCCAGCAGGATATATCTTGTTACTGCTTTGAAGGTATTTTAAGGAAAAATGCATAATGTCTGCTAAATATACATTCTTATTTACTGTTACAGATGCCAGGTCTTTACCTTCTTCCTTGAGGTCTGAAAAAGAAGAGGATTAATGTCAGAGCCCTGACTCCTCAATAGATGGTGAATTTATGCCACAAGGGGGTGTATAATCAGGGGAGAGGAAAGGATGGGAACCCTGCTAGCTTCCATAAATGTATCTTCAAGATAACAAGGGGACCAGATAATTCTCTTCCTATGCATTCCTATGCATTCAGGCTGGAACAGCAATTTAAACCTCTTGGATTTTATCTTAAATTCTCTGGAGAAAATGACAGGATATAAATAATTGAAAATAAAAGGATTCTTTCAAAATACAATGAAAGTCTACTTTTCCAGTCTTTCCTGAAATAGAACAAATAATCTATATATTTCCCTGAGAAAGCATCTGTGTTATGGTCCTCTTCTCAATTAAATTTAGGCTCAGGGTCCATGAAAGTCATGGGGTGAGGGGGGCTGGCCCCAGTTATTAGGGCAGCAGTACATAGTGGAGAAGGAACCCCGATACCAGCCCTACGTTGAGAGGTTTTAGCTGGTCTGCCCATACTAAGGCGAAGATGGGAGCTTGTGTTTTCTTTTTCACAAGAGTTTTACCCTACTTTTGTGGCCTTGCTAATACACTGGATAAATTTCTAACATTGTGCAACTAAATTGAGCAAGTCCATTTCTCACTAACTACCATGTGTCTCTTTCTTCTACATCTTATGATATTTTCAAATTCAGGTCACCTAACTTTTCTGTCTATAAAACACTTCTGAAAAATTCAAATAAACCAAGTAAGAAAAATATAATATCTCTGATTCCAAATATAGAGTACCAAGAACTCAAAGCGCATCAGCAATGATAAGAAAGCAAACTTGGCCTTAACTGAAATTCCAGCACAGAAAATGTTTACTAAAAATAGAGACATGTAGGTATTTAGTGCAGTATTTTATTGCAGATTGTAATGCAGTAAAGTTTAGCCTGATTCTGACTTAGAAGTATGATTCTTCTTGAGGCTCAAGCATGGCCTCTTTAACTGGCTGATTCCCCTTTGCACTGTTTTGACCACAAAGTACTTTGGGTGGGACATAGTGATTGGACATATCTGATTGTTATCAGGATTATGTCAAAACCCCAAACTCCTCAGGGCCAGTAGGGAGTAGAGACAGAAGTAAAGGTCTAATGTGCCTGTGACATGGGCCTGTGACAACCTCACAGAGTGGCACAGAATGAGAGCCAAATGGACCCTGTGCCCCAGAGAGAAGTGTGGGAGTAACTGAGAGGGTGAATTAGAGCAGGCCTGGGGTCAGAATCAAGGAACAATGGACCTGGTCCATTGTTGGACCTGGTCCAACAATGGTCCTGGGTGGACCAAGGACCAAGACTCTTCTAGCACCATGGACATCTCGGGAGAAGCCAACAGGGACAGATGGGGACCACAGACCCTTTACTGCTCAGTGTTTGGCGTTAAGGAAGCCACTGAGAATTTTGATGAGTTAAAGGTAGAGGAGTAGAGAGGGATCCTGAACTAACTAAGATTACTTGGAATTGACCGAGGTTAACTTTCTGTCACAGAGATTGGCAACTCAAAATAGATATTCAGTTTAGTATCAAAATATAAACATCCATTTCTGGTACAACTGGTTTTGTGGACTCAGGGTCATATTTGATACATTTGGAAAGCACATTTATTTCAAGATAACAGATAATCATGGCAGTTACTCGAGGTTTTAAACTTCTCTAAATTTGGAAAGTTTCTATTACTCTGGAAAATGACTTAGGAACACAGGGAGTTGAGGAAAAGCAGATGTAAGGTGTTCCCGAGCAAAGGCCTAAGCCCTCAGATTGTGAAAGCAGACATGCCCAGGCCTGTATGGACTGTTGGCAAGAGGGCACAATATCAGGGTTAGAAACGCTTGCTGGGAGGAAATAGGTATTGATGAAGAGGTGTGCCTAGCTTGTTTTTATAACAAAATCCCTAAGTTTTGAAGGAGACAAAGGACAAAGCCTCCTCAGAAATTTATCCTAAAGAAAACAGTCACACAACTTGGTCAAAGGACAGGCCCAGGGAAATTTTGAGTGTAACGTTTACGTGACACGTAGACGGGCAAAAGTGGCTGGGGAGAGTTCATTCCTTCTGGTCTTAGTGATGGTGGGAGGCTGTTTGACACCTGTTCTCCCTGATGGCCACTTCGTGTTACAGCCAGTTGTTTTATAAGACACTAGCCATTGGGGCCAGTGGGCAACAAGGGGACTTATAAGTTATCCCTATATAAAATGTGCAATAAAACACACAAATCATGTCATAAAATATACTGCTTTATTTGGTAATAAGCATTTTTGGCAACAAAAAAGTTAAAAAAATCATTTTTGTAAACATTTAGTACTGACATTTTTTTCTCAAGAGACTTGACAATGAATATGTAACTGGTTTAAAATATGTGCTGACCCTACAATCTACTATGGGGCTATAATGATATCACTGGCCACATAAAAAACAGAAATAGATCTGATGATGAGGCATCAACAACTATTTCAAAAAAGCATCAGTGAATTTTATTTTATTTATTTATTTTTGGCTGCATTGGGTCTTCATTGCTGTGCACAGGCTTTTTCTAGTTGCGGTGAGCAGGGGGCTACTCTTCGATGTGGTGTGCGGGCTCCTTATTGCGGTGGCTTCTCTTGTTGCAGAGCACGGGCTCTAGGCACACAGGCTTCAGTAGTTGTGGCACTTGGGCTCAGTAGTTGTGGCTTGCGGGCTCAGTAGTTGGGGCACACGGGCTTAGTTTCTCTGCGGCATGTGGGATCTTCCCAGACCAGGGCTCAAACCCGTGTCCCCTGCATTGGCAGGTGGGCTCCTAACCACTGCGCAACCAGGGAAGGCTCATCGGTGAATTTTAAAACACTGTGCTTACAAAGATTGAACAAGTGTGGCTGCAGAAGTTCCGTTTGCCTATCACATTGTGACGCATGACTTTTCACATAGATCAAAATAACTGTCCTTCTGAATTAATTTCACTCATTTCCATTCCATGATTTCTTGTGGAATTAAGACACAATTGCTGTTAATATATTGGCTCCATTAGCAAAAGAAGACATTGCTAGAGTTAAATGATGCCAGTTTTACATCAGAGCTAAAAGGAATAATCATATAAGCTAATTTTAATAATGCATTAATTTCTTCAAACAATTTGTGGAATCAACGTTAAGCCTTATTTTAATTTTTTCTGAAGTGAAACATTTGATGTTATTGTAAATGCTACTGTGAATTCAATTAAGATCAAAGTTGAAGATCATTTTTTATATTGATAATTAAAAATACTATATTTTCATGAGATTAATTTCATCATGATTTAACAATATAATTCCTAAATTAGAAACCTACGGGCCAGAAATATATTTGGAGTTAATTGTGGTACAAACATAATTCATCACTGCATCCATGTTAATTTTCTATTCGTGCTGTAACAAATTATCATAAACACTGGCTTGAAACAACACAGATTTTTTTTCTTATAGTTCAATAGGTCAGAAGTCTAACACAGGTCTCACTTGGCTAAAATCAAGATGCAGCAGGGCTGCATTCCCTTCTGGAGACTGTAGGGAAGAATCCGTTTTCTTGCCTTCTCCAGATTCTAGAGACTGCTTACATTCTTGGCATGTGTCCCTCTTCCTCCATCAGCAATGTAGCATCTCTTTGACCTTGCTTCTGTCACCACATTTCTTTCTCTGACCACAACTGGAAAAGGTTATCCACTTTTAGAACCTCCGAGATTCGGTGGTGTCACTCGGATAGTTATCCACGATAATCTCTCCATCCTGAAGTCCTTGACTTAACCAAATCTAGAAAGTCCTTTTGCCATGCAAAATAACATACTCACAGGTTCCAGGTTAGGACATGCAACTCTTTGGAGGCCACTCTTCTGCCTACCGCAGCATCCAAATATACCATTATATCCTACCAATCCAGAGATAAGCTTCCATAACGACTTTGATGTTTAACAATCTCACGTTTACAAATTTACAAGCAATAATGTTATAAAAGAAAATTATAAGGACCACGAGAATGGACAGCAGTAAAGACTTCCTTGAAGAAGTTTGAGCTGATAACCAAAGAAAGGGTAGAAGATAAATACGTGAAGCTGGTTGAGCATGTAGTCTGTAGAGCAAGATGCTGTGAAGAAACTAAAAGGCCAATGTAAAGGATGTGCAATGAGCGAGAGGAAGAGTGGTATAATCTAATACCAACAGAAGAAGCAGGGACCCAATCAGACAGGCTTTTTATATTGTTCAGGTTTTGTTTTTTGTTTTTTTTTTTATCTTAAGTGCAGTGAAAAGTCATTTAAAAGTATCAGCAGGAGAAGAGTTGTAATCAAATTTGGGGTTTTGTAAGATGACTCTGGGTTCGCCGTGGAAAATGGATAGGAAGGGACAAAGGTGGATACCAGTTACTATAAAAGTGGATACAAGGTGCTCTGGACTCGTGATCTACTCAGATCTCAAGGTCATCTTGATAAATCTTAGGTCTTCTCACACAAATCTGTTTTTTTGCAGGGGCCCCCATGTGAGTAAATAGCCATCTGGTTCCATAAGCCAAAACCTGGGAATCATTCATGATCTTCCCTCGTTCCACTTCCCAATATCCAAGTCCCATCAGTTTTGCCTCCCAAATAGTTCTTGAATCTGTACCCATCTTTCCATCTCCACCGCCAGCACCCTAATAAAGACTACCCTTACTTCTTGCCCAAAATCTTGCAATAGCCTTTTAATTGATCCCCTCACATAGGTTCTTTTTTTTTTTTTGCGGTACGCGGGCCTCTCCCATTGCGGAGCACTGGCTCCAGACGCGCAGAATCAGCGACCATGGCTCACGGGCCCAGCCGCTCCGCGTCATGTGGGATCCTCCCGGACCGGAGCACGAACCCGTGTCCCCTGCATCATCAGACAGACTCTCAACCACTGCACCACCAGGGAAGCCCCTCACATAGGTTCTTGTCCTACTATCTATGCTGTGTAACCAGTGTAATTGTTCAAATGCACAAGTTTTATTAAAATCCTTACACTGTACCTTGCATTTCCCACCTCCCCCCTCACCTTCACATACACGTGCACACATACACAACATGCACATTTAGAACTCATGGGTATGCTAGGCTCTCTCTCATAACAGGGCCTTTTCACATGCCAGTTTCTTAGTTTCTTTGCCTACTATGTTCTTCCCTGTGCCTAGATCATTCTAATTCTTGTTCATGTCACAGATAAAAAAGCATTTTCTCATGGAAGCATTTCCTAATACCTCAGCATTCTTATATGCTGTCATTGAACACCTGGACCCAAATCCAGGTGAATCTGATTCCCAAGCCCATGCTTTTAATCAGTAGGATACCCACCGCCCTCCAGCTTAAGTTTCCTTCTCCAATATCTCATGGTTCAAGGAAGGCTACGCTATTGAATATATACTAATCTGTTCTCAATTTAATGTTCAGCAAGAACAAGAACCTTAAGATCAAAAATCTGGCCAATGTTTAATATAAAAATGAATTTTCTGTAAAAGTGATTTAACGTTTAATAGTTTTAAACTATTTTTAAAATACACAAGTCCACATTTAACAAATGAGAATCAGTGATAAGGATTTCCAAAGATGGGCTTTAAGAACATATGTACCAAGTGTATTTCTTAGCATGAGTCCTCTCTGGAAGCGGGGCAAATGAACCCAGGACTCTAGGAGGCTCTCGCAGCCATTACCCTTCATGGAAAAAATCATGAACACAATAGGTAACTTAGCAAGTAAAAGAATAAGTAAGAAACTTTCTGTTCTTAGAGAAAAGAGGTGAGATGTACTAATGAGGCTGCTTAGAGAGGTTTGCATTTTCACTATTTGTGCCATGTGATAAAGGGATCCAGTCTCCAAGGCTGTCACTCCATCACCCTTCACAACACTAAACTCACTTAATTTTTTTTTTTTTCACTTTAACAGCTAAGGATGTTATCACTTTTGCTGAGGTCACTGAGAGGGTAATACTACTCTTGTTGAGGCTAATGAAAAGATACAGTGGTGACATGAGTTAATTGCATAGTTACCACACAATTACCAATTTATGCTCTACTGATGTTAACAGAGAATGGAAGAGAGCTAGCATTATGTGTACTGAATGCTGGCTGATATAAGAACAGTACTTGGTAGTATGTGACATTTTCATGAGCAGTTTTACTCACATAAACAAGATTAAGAAAACGTATGCTTTCCCATATCTGTTGGTCTAGTGCTGCTTAAAAATGGACCTAATAACAATGATCTTTCTTTAAGTCCTCCCCCCTTAATCATTCAGCTTTCAAATACCTGGTTGCTAGATTGAAAAAAAATAATAATGCTCAGCTACAAAAATAGTTGTTTTACTCCTGAACACAAGCTTCAAGTTGACTTTGTTTTTCTGTAAATGAATCACTATATGATAAATAAGAAGTACAGAAGGAAGAAATGGCTACATGGACTCAGTTCCCATAACAGAAAAAAAAATCATTATTAAAATTTTTTTATCAATTTTTATTGGAGTATAGTAGTTGCTTTACAATGTTGTGTTAGTTTCTACTGTACAGCAAAGTGAATCAGTTATACGCATACATATATCCCCTCTTTTTACGATTTCCTTCCCATTTAGGTCACCACAGATCACTGAGTAGAGTTCCCTGTGCTCTACAGTAGGTTCTCATTAACTATCTCTTTTATACATAGTAGTGTATATATGTCAATCCTAATCTCCTAATTCATCCCATCCCCCCTTCCCTCCATGGCATCCATAAGTTTGTTCTCTACATCTGTGTCTCTATTTGTGCTTTGCAAATAAGTTCATCTGCACTATTTGTCTAGAATCCACATATAAGCAATATTATACCATATTTGTTTTTCTCTCTCTGATTTACTTCACTCTGTATGACAATCTCTAGGTCTACCCATCTCTGTAAATGGCAGTATTTCATCCTTTTTATGGCTGAGGAATATTCCATTGTATGTAGGTACCACATCTTTATCCATTCGTCTGTCGATGGGCATTTACATTGCTTCCATGTGCTGGCTATTGTAAATAGCGCTGCAATGAACATTGGGATGCATGTATCTTTTTGAATTATGGTTTCCTCTGGGTTTATGCCCAGGAGTGGGATTGCTGTGTCATATGGTAGTTCTATTTTTAGTTTTTCGAGGAACCTTCATACTGTTCCTCCATAGTGGCTGTACCAATTTACATTCCCACCAATAGTGTAGGAGGGTTCCCTTTTCTCCACACCCTCTCCAGCATTTACTGTTTGTAGACTTTTTGATGATGGCCATTCTGACCAGCGTGAGTTTGTTAGATGAAAGTAAACCTCTTTTTCTAATATTTGGTTAGTTCTTTACTTCCACTTAATTTTCAGGATCTTCGTATGTGTTTTATGTTAACATTCTCACAACTCCCCAGAAAAACAAAAATACCTGTTTTTTTATACTTTTTGAATCAACTGCTTTGAGGTATAGTTGACATACGATAGCATTAATTTACTTGAACAAAAATGCACCAATTTTAAAACAAGGTTTATTTGGTAACTCTCTGAAGGGTGGCTTCAGTTAAAGCTAGGAATGATTGTTTCTATAAAACCATCCACAGTATCTCTAAACTCACCTCTTGTGAAATTTTACTCTGAACACCAGGCAGGACCCATAGTGTTGGCATCTGCATGGTTGATGGGTAAGCTTACCCATCAACCATGCAGATGCAGAGTGAACATGACAGTAAACTTTCTGTTCAAATAATTTCATGCTTAAGAGTTTTCAGTTATACCCAACTATCACCTGCACATTTGCTGACAAGGAGGCACAATGAGCCTAGTGATAAAAAGCTAAAATAAAAGTCATAAATTCTTGTCATTATTCAATCCAAAAATATGTATTAAGTACAAGGCACTTGTAGAGACACAGTCATGAACAGGATGGACACGGTCCCTAAAATCTGTTTCTTCGCCTTTCTTAACATTTTTATAAGTTATTTAATACCGTGTACTAAATAATTTCCTGCTTAAATTAACTAGAATAGAATTCTGTTTCCTGAATGCTAACCAATACAGCTACTAATGCTTTGTTTTCTATTCAAATGGTCCTAAAGTGTTCTGTCTTTCATTGAATGTGTCTTGACTGCTGACTCAGTATATTGTCCATGCCATACAGTACACATGGGATGATTGTTTCCCATTTCCATTGATGGCAAGAGCAGTTTTCCAATTATTTAGAAGCTGAATACTAACCTCATTGTGCAGAAAAGTGACCTCCATCATGCCTGTCCTTAAACTGTTTCATGTTCATAGTTTTACAGGCTGCAACATACTGTGAGATTAATACTTGTGTGTCAGGATTAGTTAGATCAGGTTCTCAAAGTGTGGTCATTGGACCAGCAGCATCTGCATAACCTGGGAACTTCTTAGAAATGCAGATCCTTGGGTACACTCCAGGCCTGGTGTGGTCTGGAATCAGAAATTCAAAAGGTGAGGCCCCCAAATCTGTGTTTTAACGAATCTTCCAGGTAATTCTGATGCACATTTAGTTTGAGAAACTCTGGGCTGAATTATGCTCAGATAATAAACTTTCTGTGACTTAAAACAGCACAGATTTATTTCTTACCCATACAGGATATTTGTATGTGTCACTTGGCTACTCTCTTATGTGATGTCCTCACTTCAGGACCCAGGGTGAAGGAACACTCTTGCCACCACTTTAGAAGAAAAAAATATATCTGGCAATTAAATGTCCTGGCCTAGAAATTCACAAATGTCACTTCCACTTAGAACTCATTAGCCAAGTCTGGTCACTTTGTCACACCCAATTACAAGAGGGTCAGGAAATGCTATCTAACGTGTTCGTAGACGTTAGATATCAGAAATAGATAGTATGAGCTTTTATGACCATCACAACCCTTAAATCTAATAATGAAATGTTTGGTTGATTCTCCTTTCTGTACACAAACACACTCACCCTCTAAACAAAGGAAATAAAACAAAAGTCCCATCCAACATAGCATCAAGCTCAAAGTCCACATTCTTTGGATGATGTATCATAATTTTTAAAGTTGGTGGTGACATGTGACAGTCTTTATAGCAGGTCTAAATGTAGCTTTCCCTAACTTAGACACCCATGACAAAAGGACAAGTTACTCTTATCCAATGACCAATGGTGGAAAAGATCTCCCTACCTAAGGATAGTGTGTCCCTTCAGATCCTCCAAGAAGCAGATGCCAAGATGGAAATAAAAAAGTAATTATTTTATTAGGGGAAACAGCCATGAGAGAGAATGGGAAAGGATCCAGAGAAGGCTGGGAAAGATGTCAGAGTATGAATTAAGTCTGACCCTGACTGAGGGAGAAAGGAAAGAAGGGTTGGGTAGAAGCATCCTAGATGGCCATGAAGTCAAATAAAGGTTCAGTCAGCCTTCCAGATGTTTCTGTAGCCAATGTCAACTGTCGGAGTAATCCTATACCTCCTAGAAATGGGCTGCCTTAGTATCCGTGGTGCACTCAGTCACCAGCTGTGAGAAGCCTGTGGGACGTGGGCTGCAAACGCAAACATGGTAATGGATACCGAAACGCAGCAGCTTGGTCAATTAAGTCCCCTGTAGTTGGAGTCTGCAAGGCACATTCTCACGGCCACCAAAATCTACGCTTGTGTCCTGCAGATCCATCTCTCACCCAGGTTCAGGGAGCAGCTCTTCCATTGTTCCTAATGACCCCTCTTCCTGAATGGAACTTCAGAAGAGGGAGGTTAGTAAATTGAGCTACAACCCCTAGCATTGCATTTGATCTTGGGGACGTAACTGGTACTCATCCTCTCCTTCCACCACCACTCATTCTAATTCCCTTCACCTTTACCTGTGACCTTGGCATTTATTTGTGTAAAAGCAGGCTGACTTCCTCCTGCTGATCTGGAATTGCCTCGTATGATGATTCCTCTTTTAATCTGCTGGCCACTGGGCATAAGGACTCCAAAGTGCCCTGGTAGCAGCCATAATTTGTAGATCGACAGGAATCGTGCTGTGCTCCCTTCAAGTGTACAACCCTCTAGGGACAAGGACTTCCAAACTTACAGATCTCAGATGTGTGGCAATAGGAAGCACAGTATTGGACTGATATGGAGGCCACTTTTTTTTTTTGAGGCACGCGGGCCTCTCACTGTTGTGGCCTCTCCCATTGCGGAGCACAAGGTCCGGACGCGCAGGCTCAGCGGCCATGGCTCACGGGCCCAGCCGCTCCGCGGCATGTGGGATCTTCCCGGACCGGGGCACGAACCCGTGTCCCCTGCATCGGCAGGCGGACTCTCAACCACTGTGCCACCAGGGAAGCCCTGGAGGCCACTTTTGCTCCCACTTCTTGATTCCTGAACACAGGTTTCTTTCCACTTGTGGACACACCATCATGTAGAGACCTTTGATTTAGTTAAGTACATATATCTTACGGGATGCACCCTATCCCTTCAGGTGTTTGCTCCAACATGGTGCTTCAGTTGTGACTTTGGAAGGTTGATTCAGAACTCTGTGAATCTGGATGCCTCTGGATCATGCAACATGTGATACAACCAGTAGATCCCATGGTCATGGACCTGCTCCCACACCCACAGTTAGATGTGATGCTGTGTAGGTTGTACTGGGATTTAACCCTAGCTATCAATCTGGTATACAGGAAATGACATGTGAATAGCTTCTAAAGGGGGAGTAAGGCACCTGTTGTCTTGAAGGGGAGAGGTTTCTGCAGCATCTTCTAGCCCTTGCTAGAGAAGAGTGGGCCACTTCTGTAACCCCAGAGGGTCCAGTGTCATTACAGAGGCAACATTCTTAAGGTCATTCATCTTGTTGTACCATGTATCATGTGCACCATGACTCAGGATTCCAGGTTACCCCAACTAGTGTCCTAACCTTCATGTAACAGACCTGCCATGACTGAGCAGTCAAATATCTCTGCAGTCCTATAATTTTAGCAATTAATTCTTCAGGCTTCCCTCAACTGTATCTGCCCTTCCACTACAGGTAATAAAGGCCTTTTTGTAAGCTAAGAAAGAGGCTCTTTGGTACTAACTGCTGGTTATCAGCCCTCAGGCCCTCTTCATTCTTCTGTGGGGCGTGGATACAGCTTAACAAAAATAAGTGACCTCAGCTTTCCTTGTAGGCATTGTTCCCCCCTTATTTTTACAAAACTCTATACTATTATCATCTCTTCTATGACATTCCCCTCTGCTGGGACCTTTCCCCTAGTCATCTCTGGTGAAATCTTGAGCAATTGTTCTGCTACTTTGTGCCAGGGATTATCTCAACTCCATCTACCAGCTAGGATGGTGTCCTCTTCACCTGCCAGGTGCCAGGTGAGCTAGGTTTATTTTTTGCTCTTTGGAGTTAAAAAAAATGTTTGAATTTTCCAACTCTACAAGTTTCCTAAATGTTTCTATTTCCTTTCACTTCTGCTTATAAATCATTTCTCTAAATCATCTTTTTCTTGCGATAGCTCATCAAACACAGCCAATAGCAACAAACATTGTTTCTACAATCTACTTTCAGATCCTACTTCCTGGCAATCAAGTTGACTTCCTAGTTAATAGAATCAACATTTTACCAAATGCATCACTGACACGGTTCATGGATCCCAGTTTTTGAAACCAGTTTCCTCACCGTCTATGAATGCCCAGCACTCTAACTATTGCCATATGCTTTACAGGGTTTTCATATCCTGATAAAGTAGCATCCCACCTCTGGTACCAATTTGTTTCAATTAAAATTGGCTAGATTATACTGCATTAACAAATTCACAGATTTCAGCTTAAAAACAGATGTTTTTTCTCATTTATACAAATATCCCCAGTGGAGCAGCTGGAGACTGTATTCCATACTGCACTCACTTTTACAACCCAGGCTGATGGAGTATCCACTGTCTGGATCACAACTAATGACCGAGGTAGAGAGAAAGAGAGCCGTTAAAGGTGTCATACCATAAATTAAACGCTTCAGTCACAAGTGACACCACTTCTGCTCACAACTAGTCACATGGTTCCACTTATCTAAAGACATACAGGAAGTACAGAAGGTAGAGATGTAGAAATATTCAGAGAATATCACCAATAGCTAGCACGACACCAAAAGAATGACAGAGCACACACACAAAAAATTTATATAAGAATTCAAGGAAAATAGAAACTCTCTGAATTATGGTGGTCAGAACAGTTTTTTTTTTTTTTTTTCCTGAATATATGAAGCACTTTCATTACGTCCTAAAAGAGAACTAGAAAGAATATTCAGGTCAGTGAGACAACCTATACAAAGGAATGGATGGTTCCAAGCTTTATTATTGAGAAATGCTGAGTTTACTAAATTCCATTTCATATCACTTTCTGGGCACATAAAAATGATATTTCCTTGATACTGACCGTTAGGTGGGTAGTATAATAGGTAACTATTTCTGGACAGTTAAGTCTGATTCAGAGGAACATGTGTCTGTCTGAGGCTGAGGCAGTGAAAATATCGTGCATGATTCTCCAGTGTCTCCCAGTCCATGCTGTTGTGAATATGGAGACCTCTTGTTGAACTGTAGAGCCACAGGTTCTAAGTAGTTTTGATAATTGTTACTTCTTATAGTACAACTTCACTGAAGCAGTCTTTGCCCTGAGAAGTATACTCCTTTTTTTTTTTTTTCAATTATGCTCCTGAGACTTGCAGTTGTGTGTTGCTGCCACATAGGTCCAGCCTAACCTAATTCACACGAAAAAAAGCTGTAGAAATAGCTTGGGACCAGATGTGGACACCCATGTATGCATCTTCTTAGATATTTTAATAGTTCTCTTTAGTTATTCAGATGTCATTTAAAATACTGGAGCCACAAGGTGAAATGAACAAAGTATATTTTGTTTTAGGGCAAAATAAACTAGCAATGTGTTGGTTGGTTTGGGAAAGGAAGAAACTAAAAGCAAAGAAACCAGTTCATGTATTACTGCATTGATTTCATGGAAAGGAAAAACCAGATGCAAGAGATTTTGTATAGAAAAACACCAAAAGTTTGTGATTTAGTGGCTGTGAAGAACCAGGAATAGGGAAAAATTAAGATTATTCTGAGGTTTTATGCAAGAATGATAAGAAGAACTATGGTAACTTTCTCAGAAGTAGGAATTTCGTGGGGAGAGGCTATCTCAGTAAGTTCCATCTAGGTGATGCTAGGGTGCAATCAGATGAAGATGTTCCCAAGTAGATAGAAATACAAAGCTGGAATTCAAGAAAGTCAGGCCAAAGAGACTTGGGGCATGGTTAAAGGTGAGTGAGGCACACATGATTAAAAAAAATGTTTGTATGAGTGAATCACTGGGTCAGAGGTTGAGGTTGTACATTTCAATAGATTGGCAGTCCCATACCCTCAGTGTGGGACTCTCATCCTCCTGGTTGCAATATACTTCCTTCATTTTATCTGCATTCCAGATTCTACTTCCTGATGGGAGCATGGCACAGTCACAATGCTTATAGGGGTGGAAGGAACTTATGTTCATTTTTTTAGTGGATTGGAAAAAAAACAATGGAAGAAGATAACTTAGCAGAGTTTTGGAAATATTGAGTTTGAAGAGCAAGTGAGAAATCTAAGAGGTAGTATTTAGAAGGTAGTTGGAACACCAAAGCTGCTATAGTACTGATACTTAGGAGAAAGATCTGATTTGGATTATAATTTGAAGACTCAACAGCAATTTTGTGACAGGGAAAATTGTTAGAGTGCCTGGCATTGCCCAGGAAGAGTGTACTGAGAGAGTGAGAAGACAAGAAGGCTAAGGGGAAAATCTTAGGAAATACCAATTGTTACAGGATGGTTGGAGCCAAGTGGTAAGAAATACAGATAAAAGAATGTTTAAGAGGGTTAGACATAGACTCTGGTGAACTTAATATGAGGACTGACAATGTCCTTCCTGGATTATCAACCAGGAGTTGGTAGTAAGTAAGGCCCTTCCAAAGAGCAGAGACTGTAGAATGGAACCAGTGAAAGCCAGATTATGATGAATAGAGGAGTGAATGGAAGGGGTTGATAATAAGACCATAAATTGCTTTGGCTAGTGATTCTTGGCTGCAAAGAACAAAAAATAAGGTTAACTCCGTCTCGAAGGGGGACAGAAAAAAATGGAAGAAGATAACTTAGGAGAGTTTTGGAAATATTGAGTTTGAAGAGCAAGTGAGAAATCTAAGAGGTACTATTTAGAAGGTAGTTGGAACACCAAAGCTGCTATAGTACTGATACTTAGGAGAAAGATCTGATTTTGATTATAATTTGAAGACTCAAATTATAGAGAGAGAGTAGAGAGCAAATTCAGTTTCTTAAAAAATTTTTTTTTTACTTTGTTAGTAAGATTTGAACATATTTATAGCCTGCAGGGAAGAAGCCATTGGTGAGAGAGTGTTTGAAAATTTAAGAAAAAGTAATAGTTGATAGACCAAGGCCAGGCCCAGGCAGGAAGGGATGGGATCAAGAACAAGGTGGAGGGATTAATTTTAAACAGGAATTGAATCTCTTCTTCCTGTGAGAGCATCAACATTTCTTCCTGAGAAGGGGAAGGTGCACTTAGATCTACATGGATACATGGGAGAGATACAAAGGGCCTGACAGCTGCAGTCTCCAGCTTTTATCTGTTGTCTGATCTTGATTGGAGGTATATAAGAGATCAGGAAGGCAGAACTGGTGACTTCACTTGCGAGTATTAAACCATGGCAGGAATCCCAAGCTAGCTGCTGTCAGTTTATGAAAGCATTCACTACTCTTAAATTCATGTCTACATAATAGAGTGCTACTTAATAAATATTTCAAATGTTGTGGGTTAAAAAAGCCAAACAAACAAAAGTCACCGTGGGTCAAAGACTGATCATTCACTTATAGTTTCTAAAATTATCAATATGCTTTCAGAAGAGAAAGCTTGTTCTCATGATATAGTGTTATGGAGAGAATGTGAATACATTTAATAGTGATGATTTAAGATTCATGACTCTTGAACTAGCTCATATTAGTAAAGTAGCTATTCTGAGAACAGGAGAGTATTTTGCATAATTAAAGAGGAGAAAAATATGTTCAGAATGTATATACATTTTATTTAGGAAATGAAATTTGAAATTAGAATGAGGAAAGGAGAGAAGATAATTGAGCTGACAGGGCCAGTTAAATTCAGGGATAAATCTTTGGCAGTAGTTGGAGGGTTTTTCAAGGACTGTTTGGGGCATAGACCATAGGACAAATCTACAGTAAAGGTTTGCACGATGTCTGTCAAAAATGATACTAAACAGATGAGGCAAATGAACATGTTATTTACTTAAAAGAATACATTATTCTTAGTACTTGATTTTTACAATGAGTGGTAAGTAAGTGTGTTTTTCTTTTAATTTGGATATCTGATACTCTGCATACCAAATTTAAATATTCAAACAAATGTTTCTTTCAGATGTATCATATCTATTTTATCTCATAACATGAATTTCAGTGGCCTCTTTTTGTTTCTTTTCTCTATGGGAGGCAAGATGACATGGAAGGGCTTCCCTGGTGGCGCAGTGGTTGAGAGTCCGCCTGCCGATGCAGGGGACATGGGTTCGTGCCCCGGTCCTGGAAGATCCCACATGCTGTGGAGCGGCTGGGCCCGTAAGCCGTGGCCGCTGAGCCTGCATGTCCGGAGCCTGTGCTCCGCAATGGGAGAGGCCACAGCAGTGAGAGGCCCACGTACCACACACACAAAAAAAGATGACATGGAAGATGCCAGCCTTGATTGTGGAACCAGGTCAGCTCTGAACTTACCAGCTTCATAATTCTGATCCTCATCTTCCTCATCTATAAAATGGTATTAATAATACAAATCTTTTAGGGTTGTTTTAAGTACTCAATGTGTTAACTGATTTAAAGCCCATAAAACAGTGTGTAGCATAGTGTAAGCATTCCAAAAAGTCAGCTGTCATTAAAATATGGTGATGATATCTCATGACTATTTCATACAGCAAACCTTCTACATATGCTCAATACTTTAGAATGTGAACCTCAAGAAAATGTAGTTTAAGTTGCCATAACCAACTGGATTTTAACCTACCTTCTTTCTGATATTTGATGAAGTAAACTTTTGAAGGAGTATAATACTTATAACATAGCATCAAAAGCAAGTGTATAATTAACTCCATCTTTTTTCTCTCTCTTTTTTCTTCCTTCCTTTCTTCCTTTCTTCCTTTCTTTTCTCTCTCTCTTTCATGGTGTCTTGCAAAATGGAGGATGGCTTTTTGTGGATTTTTTTATTTTAAGAGTCCAAATAGAAATGGAATACTTATTAGTTTCTTTTTGAATTTTTAAAAATTTGAATATCAACTAGATGCAAAACTGATAATGAGTTTAATTCAAAAGAAAACAAACAGCATAAATTCTATGTGGAGAGGGTATGCAGAAAAAAATGAGTATAATCATAAATTGATTATCTCAGCAAAGATCAGTAACCTTAATGATTACTAAAAATAAAAGGAAATGGAATGCAATTGAGTGATTATTTTATAGAGTCCCTAACACAATTGTTTTCTTTAAGTTTTAAAGTTATATTTTCTTTTTCACTTCTTAGACTTGTCTTGGTTTAAAAATAAGAAAACACCTAGAAACTCAGTCTTTTAAGGATGTCTAGAATTAGCATTTTCTCTTATGCCCACTAGATGGCAGGTAGAGGATTCAGAATACCTTTCAGAAGCTGTGCGTCAGCTGTTATTTGCAGCACTAGATGAGAAAACCGATTTAGTTCAAAGTAGGACATTTTAGAAATAAGTTTCTTTTTCTTTCACCCCCTCAAACTCCTCCACAGTCTTAAAAAACAAAAAGGACTGGTAAAAGCGTATAGAGTTTCTAATAAGTCTTTTATGTTTTTATCTACAGTTAGAGTAGAACAACAGAATGCTTGTGAATTTATTTTATTGAAAAACTGTAAAACTAAAATCCAGCAACAAATCTGTATTTGACTAGCTATGTAGTTTCACAAAAACGTTTATGAATTTTTCTTTCTCTTTTGGGCAAATACAAACTAAAATGGTGTGTTTTCTCTGAATAATCTAAATCCTTTTATTTTCTTACTGTGGAAGGTTCTGTGGATCTCTGTTATGCAAGGGGCAGCTGGAGATTACATTATAACTTGGTAAGCAATTTCCTTTTTTTTTTTTCTTCTTTCTATCTTTATGATAGGAGAGAGTTGGGAAGTAGAAAACTTTAAAAAGATTCTTTTCCTTTTTTTCTCCACAGCTTTGATAGGAATATTGTTTTTCCTGGTTTGAAATGACATAGAAAGAATAGAATTTTCTGGTTTGAATGCATGCCTTTCCATTGAGGGACCAAGGCCCTGGAAGTGTAAAGGGCCAATCTTTGTTACAGAGGGGTTCATTGCAGAGAAGGGTGTGTTCTGCAAAGACAAACAGGTCCCACAGATAGTTGCCAAGGGCACCAAATACATCTTTGCATTACACCTTGAACTAGCATGTTCATATCACCTCTTTTTTTATTGCATGCACCATAAATGACTGTAAAAGTTTGCAAATCATGCAGAGACCTTGGCAATCAATACTTCAGCAGGAAATCTACAAAGAGAGGAGGTGGGGAAAAGAGATCCAGCCTAGCAGTTTGCTTTTTTGGCCACAGGAACCATATGCTGACATTGAGAATTAGTGAATGTTCACTTTTGACAGTGTCTCAGCCAGAGTGTAATATCTGCAGAGCAGTTTATATTTAGACACTTAATCGGAAATCTTGGTTTTACATTTATAATAACAGGTAGTGGGGACATTCCTGTGGCCTTATTTACATGGGCTTACTCTGGATGCTCCTGCTCTGTGACTTGGGCATAAATGAAAGACTATTTTTATCTGGGTCAGTGTGTGGCCCAGCAGGGTGCCTAGTTGCGGAGGCCTTGCTTGCAGCTTTTCGAAAGCGTTTTTAAGCGCCTGACTCCCAAAAAGAGCCGTGCAAGGATCTGGACATTGCTCTTTAGGATCCACACGGTGTTGGTGATGATGATGCTGGACAGACACTAATAAACCCTCCTCCGTATTCAATCTGCCTGTTCTGCGGATTTTTTTTTGGGGGGGTGGGGGGGTGTTGTTTTACCACTTTAAATTCAAGGCATTCGAGGTGGGTGTCCCGAAAAAAAGTCCGACAAATCAAATAACAGACGAGGGTACCAACCCCCCGGATTTGGAGACAAAGTCCACTACTGCTCCAGGCAGGAGGGACAGATCTCCTTGAAGCTACTGCGCAGGGTCGGAGGAGATGAAACGGCTCAGCATCCCCTTTCCCAGCAGCGAGAGCCTCGCAGCGTTAAAGCTTCGGCAATGCCTCGCTCTGGGCTGCGCTAGGGAGCCAAAGGACTGTGCTGCCTCTGAGAGAGATGAGGGCTACGAGGTAGTGAGCGGCGGCAGGAGAAGAAGCCCGAGGCCCTACACCGGAGGCCGGGACGGCTTTAGGCTGTTCCCCTCACCCCACCCCTCTCTGGCCGGGCCCTTCCGCCATCCCAGTCCCAAGGACCGGAATCCTGGCCTTCACTTCTGATGCAAAAAACATTCTCTGGAGACCAAGGAGTTTTAGTAACTATGACGGAGGCTGCTTTACCCGCTGATTTCGCCCCCGGGGTCAAACACAGCCCTAAAGGTTGAGTTGGGAGATGCGCTTAGCGCAACTCCAGACTTTTAATTTCACCTGAATTCCCGTGGCCGCTTTCCGCCCGCGGTCCTTTACATGTGAGTGGCTTGGAAGGGGTCACTGAGCTTTGCCCAAATCCAGAATGGACCGGCAGGTGGAAAACCGTACGAGTTTTTTAGTTTTCCTTTTATTTTTCCCCCCTGCGTGTACAGCGTGCGTGAGGGCGGGCGGTCATCCCCACTGACTGCGCCCGCCCGGGCGGTGGCCGGCTCCAGTGTGGGTGCGACGGCTGTCACACCAGGTCAGCAGAGGTGGAGCGCGCCTGGGCGGGAAGCGGACACCTCCAGTTCGCGTCCTGTGAAGGTTTATGCACAGGCGAAGGGCGTGGAGTTGCGCTCGGAAACAGGGTCTCTGGGTGCTGAAATCTGCAAGACCTCGCGAGCGCTCTGCCAGAGGCAACTGATTTTCATTAATAGGATCAGAAGCGCTCTTGGGAAAACCCAGAGTTTTTATCCAGACGGTCTGGTGGTATTGGAAAGAAAAAAACAAAACAAAACATGGTGTAAAAAAGATGATCAAAGCAGAAAGGAAAAGACGAGGCTAAACGAGACATTTAACAGGAAAGTGAAATAAAGGGTTTTCAGACGCCACTTTTCAGGGTTTAATTTCAGGTTAAAGGAGCAGATGTGACATAAATACATATAGGTACAATTTCCCCCTAAACACTAACTATTGAAACAGAACTTTGTATCTTCTGAGAACCTCTCCGTAAAAAATCATCCCGATCTCTTCCTTCTCTTTGTGTGGTTCTGCCCCTGTCCCCCCTGTCCCCCCCTCCGCAATGCATCAGGGGACAACTCTCCATAAGCACATTTTTCATTTTCAGCATCATAAACCCATGCCATGAAGAATCGTAATAAATTAGTTTCAGGAACAATGTAAGTGATGCTCTAAAGCTTGGTCAATTGGCATTGGTTGATTTAGTAAAAAATTGCCAAACCCGGAGCTGAGCCAACTCCTCATACTTTCCTTTAGCTCTCAGTCACTTATTTATTTAGTTAGTTACCTGAAACGACTGCCTGCTTGCTGCGAACGCGGGAGGACTGGTAGCGTGACATCCACTCTTAGAGATTTTTCTAAATTGAACAAATGCAATGCTTCCTTTAGATAATAACTAAGTCTTAACAGAGTTTATACTTCCTTGAATGTACTGTCATTTCCCTTATTATTAGTCAGAATCCTTGTGGCCATAAAATTCTCTGGCAAAGTTTCTCGTATTGTGTCAAAATAATTTTGAACACAGAATACGTGATGATAACTTTCGGGTAGATCAGCGATTCTACCACACATCGATGACCAACTGATCATCCAAAACCGAACCCACTGCCATCGCGAATTGTTAGCAGTGAAATAAACTGAGACTATTGAACTAAAATATGGTTTCTCTGCTGGGAACAACAGATGTCAAGTGGCATTAAAGCTTCCGTGAATGGGGTTGGACAATTTCTGACTTCAGACTTCTCAGCGTTTTATGGGAACTGTATAT
This sequence comes from Delphinus delphis, assembly GCF_949987515.2. NCBI lineage: Eukaryota > Metazoa > Chordata > Mammalia > Artiodactyla > Delphinidae > Delphinus > Delphinus delphis. The sequence continues at coordinate 19,289,462 of NC_082699.1, forward strand.
TTTGGCAAGTAATAAGACAACCTTCACCATCCAAGTATCTGGAAATATTTTAAAAGAGAATGTCAATAGGTGATCTTTAAACAACACACCTGTGAAAGATTTGCATAATAAATACAACCCGTTAATTGTTACTCTTCTGCCTCAGCTGTCTGTGGAGGGTTTCCTGGAGCTGACGTGGACAGAGGCCGCTTTCGTGACATGGTTTGCAGACCACGTGGGCAATGAGGACCCAAAGAATATGTTTTGCTCAAGAAGGTCGATTTAAAGAAAATAGTATCTGATCTCTCCCTTTTGTTCTGATTTCTAAAACAACCAACTACTTGTTTTTAAGACAGCCTTTCAGCAAGAGATTCAGAAGGAGGAAACTGAGAAAATTTAGTAAACCCCATCTAAAAAGAAAAAGAAAAAATACCTGATCTCCCTGGCATTTTTATTACAGTCTTAAAATAACCACCACCCCCCTGGTCGGAAAAGAAAAACGTTACGGATTAAGCAACTATTTATCTCATGAGGATAATTACTTGTTTGACCAGAACTCATTCATTCCTGAAACCACGAAGTTAAACTGTTCAGATGTTTTTAATAGCCACAGCTTCTGGCTATATTGCTTGGCTAACAAAAGCCTGATCTAGATGACCAGCGCATCTCAGATGGGTCTGAGCATCATTTCTCAAAGTCTAAAGTTTGTGACGGCTCCCAGGGTATGGGAGGGAGGGAGAAAGGAAGCTTTCCATCAGATACATATGTAAAGAGGTACTGACTGATGCCACAGGTGGCTGGGTTGGCTGGGAATGGAAAACTGGTCTCCCTCTACTTCCCGGAACTCTAGCAGCGCAAGGTGGTCGCATGCCTCAGGGCAGAAGTTAACCCCAGCGGCCCAAGGTGCAGTTTAATGAAATGGTTGCGGCTTCCCCTAGTGGTGTGGCCGCAGTGCTGTCCCTAGGAACCTATTTAATTCCCTTTAATAATACTTCCGGCTCTTTTCTGGACCTCATTGGCTCGGAATTATATCTGCATTCTCGGGTCAGAAGGCTTCTCCCCGCTGCCGCTTTTCCAAAGGCACTGGTCGAGGGCTGACACAGCCCTAGGCGAGGCATGACCCGGGGCGGGGAGGAGGACGGTGCTCGCGTCGCCGGGGCCGCGTTTGGCCTCAGGCCGCGGGCGCGGAAGCTGGCTGGGGGTCCTCCAGGTGCGGGAGGCGCGCGCGAGAGAATCCGGCTCGAAGGGTCAAGCCGCCCGGCTCCTCGCCCTGATGGTGGAAATTTAGGCATGTGGCGTGTGGCGGTTACCGCCTGGCGGCCTCCGGGAGGCCCCGGAAAGCCGCTACGGTCCACGCAGCCTGGGCTCTGGGACTTGCTGGCGCGCCCGCCGGTCGCCCTGGGGCCTTGGGAACAGGGAAATGAGCGCGCCGAGGCGGTGGCGGCCCTCGCTGCTTTCAGTTTTCATTGAGACTGCTGGTTACTGTTTAACATCCCCACCCACGTTTCAGTTTGTTTAGTAAATCGACCGGACTGTGAGAGGCCGCTGCTTTGTCGCCATTGAGCAAAGCTAATATTCTCCCAGCATATGGTCTAGAGTCTTTGCTAGAGATCGGGAAAAACAAACAAATAAACAAACAACAACCAAATCCTTAAGCCTCTTCTCCCAGATCACCCCGCCCACCCCTACCTCCCACCTCCGCGCTTTCAACCTACTTCCCAGGCTGGGAAAAGTGCTGCACAGAACCCCGCTGCTGGGCCGGGGTGGGGGGAACCTGCCGCCGGGAGATGCGGCGGCTGCCGAGCCGCTGACTGCGACGCAGGAGCTCCGGGAGCGGCTCCGCGCAGGTAAGTTTCTCGGCCCGTGGCCCCCGACCCGGGGCTGAGCCAGAGTCCGCCGTCCCCGGCCGGTGTTGGGCCAGGAGGAGGCTTGGTTCCCCTCAGGCAGCTGAAGGAGGGACGCCCGCCCCGGGAGGGGCTGAGCCTTAGGACCCCTAGGCCAGACGAGCTGGAAAGGAGATACCTCGAGGCCTCCCACAGCCGGAGGTGGAGGGAGGAAGAAAGGGCCGGAGGACAGGCAGCGGGAGGCAAGCGCAAGCCGTTCACCCAGGAAAAGTGAAATAAAAGTTGGATTTGTTTGGCAGAGAAAGTTTTGGTGTCTATCGGCGGGTCACGTGGTTGCCAGGTCTCTGGGGGCTTTGGTGGAGTTTTTTTTTGTTTTTTTTTTTTTTGTGGCCTGGGGCCAGGCTAGCGCTTTGGGATATCTATGGACCGCGGAGGTTTGTAGGGAGGTGCTTGGTCCTGAAGCATCACCCCAAGGCCTTTGCTCCAGCCTCAGTTTATGCCACTTCTCCCTGAGACGCATTTGGAGAGTGGGCACCTTCCGATGCTGCTGCTGGGGAGATTTTGTCTATACTTACATGGACATAAGTATATCTGATTCTATTTAAGTCACTTTGGCTTCCTTTGGGAAGAACTGTCCTTTGGAAGCTTGTTTAAACAATGTGCCAGTTAAGCAATAATCACTCCCTGTCTAACGGGATTAACCCTGCACGTGATAAGATCTTTGAATTGAATATAATGGGCTTCATACCTGATGTGCGGTGCTTCTAAGACTTGCTCAAAACAGAGTCAAAGGACCCCTCTCCAACTAGCAAACAGTCTTCAGTCAGCTTCCATTTGAGGGCAAGGGCTAGAGAATGCAGACTACAGAGGCTGTACACTTAATGGGATGTCCTGAAAGCTAAACACCTCATGAATACTAACAGTTCCTGCTTTTGTTTTGTTACTTTCTCCCTCCTTTCCGTTCTTTTTACATGCATCGTCTCTCTAGTCATCGTTACAATATTCTTCCCTTCCAGCTCTCACCACTTTTTCTTAATAACCTTGTTATCCCCACACTTCCCCCTGTTTTCATCTTCTGTGCACTCTACTATCAGTCAGGTCACCTGATCTATTTATTGTGAGTTTGAAGTCAGTGACCTAGCAGGGTTGGGCTTCTCTCTGGTACCAACTGGTGGAGGAGGAGGAAAGCAAGGTGGCCAGTGGTGGTAAACTACTTATTTTTCACTTTTCAAAGTGGAATGGAGGTTGAGAGCTGTTTGTCCTCTTCTTCCCATTCCTCCTAAGCTCCATTTATAGGCCTACAAATAGGGAATATTTCTCAACATGCTTTGTGAAGGTAGTACAACTTTTTAACGAGAGTGTGTCTCTTAAGATCTCATAAGCATTTTATTCTGCAGTTGTGATTACAAGCATATGGGACAGCGGAAATTATTTTGGGAATTGCTAAGATTTTTTTTTTAATACCCGCATGCAAATAATAACTTTGAGTTCCCCGTTTCTTTTGAAAATTCTTATTTTTATGAATTCTAAAAGTACTACTTGCTTATAAAACAACGTGAAAATTATAGTAAAGTATAAAGTGAACCCCCTTTCCTATTCCACTCCATATGTGTAACTGCCATTGATGGTTGGAGTTGTGTGCTTTCATGGGTATAACCGCAGGAATTTTTCTTTCATTATTTCAAAAAAAAGGGATAATGGTTCATATACCAGTGTTCTGAAATTTATTTTTAATTTAATATTTCTCTGTCCATATATGAAAATTCTGTTTTAAATGTATTTACCCAATGTAACCAGCCAGCCAATATCCCCCAGAATATTCACTTGGATTTTCCAATTTCTTACTATTACGAACAGTGAGGCAGTGGATATCTGTGTACATTAGCTCTGCAAGGGTACTGCAGAAGATTTATTCTGAGAAGAGAATTGCTAGTTCCAGGGGGACATTCACTTCAAATTCGATGGATATTGCAAAGAGCCCTCCTAAGTACCCGCAGTGTATTTACCATACTCTTGCCAACACTGGATAATAATGATCTGTTTAAAATGTTGCCAGTCTGGTTGTTGAAAAATGGGTTTCTCATTGTCGGAGTTGGATATTTGGAAATTATGTAAGCCAGTCCTGTAACATCTGACTTCGAGAGCTTGAGAATTTTGCTTTGAAAATATAGTAATAAAGTGGAAAACAAGTTAATGCATTTTAAAATACGGCCTTATCTTGAGCTTGTAAAAGATGCCACTGTATTAGTTACTATCTATCCATTTACCGAATGGCTGGAGATACTGATACATGCTGAGTGAGAATTTCTATGTTGTAAACATGTGACTCTGGTGTGCCTAGTGGTTGCTGTTGTGATTTTGTGGCTCTTGACTTCACGTCCCTGGGATTAAAATCACAATTTTAAATGAGGTATCATAATTTGGGGTCCTTAGGAAGCTGTAGAGGCAAACAAAACAGCTGAGGGTACAATGATACATCCTTGTAGAATCACTTCTCTCCACCCTCCCCATAGGAACTTTCACCTCTTGGTATTAATAAGCTCATACACAGACACATGGAATGCTTCCAATATGCCTTACTCCTACAGTTGGGAGAGCTATTTATGAATATTAATAATATACATATTTTAGCTGAAACTTACTGAATCCTTAATATGTGTTGCGTATTGTTCTAAGCTATTTATATGCATTTTTTTCTCTTAGATTCTTTAAACAAATCTATGCAGCTTATGCTAATATTCTCCCCATTTTCAGATGGGAAAAATGAGGCAGAGAGAAATTTTAAAACTTGGCTAAGGTCACACATGTATAGGTTATAAAACTGGGGATTCAAATCCAGGCCCTGTGGCTCTAGGCTCTAGAGAGTAACTGTGGCATCTTCAAGAAGTCCTTGGTTGTTCATTGCACAGGGCTGCCCAGCTGAGGGGGATGTGAGGAATGATACCTGGGTCGGACTCCACAGTCCATGCCATGTCCCCTTGTTCTTGACTGAGTATTCCTGGGGGGAAGGCACTTTTCTAGGTCACAAAATGTCTGTAAGGGCTAGCAGCAACCCTGCTCTTGATGTATCAGGAGCTCCATGTATACATATTTGCATGCTTATATAAGTACCTTTGGAACTCAATACTCTCTCGCCCATTCATCATAGTTAACCCTTAAAGAAAAAACTCTCCCCTACTACGTATACTTGCTACCTTGCATTTAATACATGAGGAGACAGAATGCTCTCTATATGGGAGGAGTAGCTCATAGCTTCTGATGTTGTGTTGCCGTGAAAACCTTTGGTTTTATCAAAATGACTTTCTGGAAAATGCATAGGGAATCTATTTCTTTTCTTTTTTTGTAATTCTCTTAACATTTTGGGGGACATGACGGTCTTTGAAGATGACTATCTCATGGGCTATAAGCCAAGAAAGACTGCTATGTTGTCACATAGGGACGTTTATATTCCTGCCCAGCTATTTACTATAAGGGGAGCAAAAGCTAAGGCACTTGGCCAAGTTAACCTCTGAGGCCCAATTTCCTCATTTTTGAAGTGTATGTGATTATAACATCTATCTCGTAGAATTTCTATGATGATTATATATGTTAATACATGAAAACATTTAGAACGATGCCTGGCATATACTGAGTATCCACCATGTATCTTGTGTAGCTGTTGTTGTGATAGAATGAGATAATTCATCTACAACACTGCTTGATTGTTGGTAATAAGTGTCATCCGTTTTTATTGATCCTCTCTCTAGAGAAATGATACTTATGTACACAAACAAATTGCATAAGACTTCAAGAGTTTATGGACCCCTAGAGACCTGGCCAAGCCCTCTAACAGGCCTCGGAGATCAGTGATGAAGAAGAGAGACATAGTCCCTGACTTCATGGAATGTTTAGCTAAGCAGTGTAGACAAGGATCGCCTTGAGTATAGTTCAGTGGTTAGAACATGGGCTTAGGAATCATCAAAACCTGAGTGCAAATCTCAGTTCTGCCCTCTGCTAGCTGTGCCTCCCTGTGTGTTACTTAACATTTTTGTGCCTCAGTTTAAAAAGTTTTAAAATGAGAATAACAGTCTTTACCCTTAAAGTATATGTGGATTAATTCTTGTATTATTTAAGCCAAGCATTTTGTTTATTAAATATTTGACCCTTTCTCTGCACTATAGTTCAAATATGGAAGAATCACATTTATATATGATAGCAAAAAGTTGACATAGACATCTAGATAGTGTGTCCCCTGTCCCCGTCTCATTTAAAAGTATCTGCTAGGTCTGTTGATAGCATCATCTGAGCCTGGTAATTTAGTATTTTTTAATATTTTGAATCTTTGAGTATTGTTCCTCTAGGCTTACATACTGTATTGTACTTTGCTTGTGCTCCTGGCTTACTGAAGATTATGGAATCTGTCCCAGTATTTTTTTTTTCTTTTGCATTTTGTCATTTCAGACATCATGGCTATAGTTTGCAAATAAAGTCTATATATTAATTTAGATGGAGTTTAATTGTATGCACTGTATTAGATACCCAGAATACAGGTATAAATAAATCAGTGTCCCCACCCTCAAACACAAATAATCTACTTGGAAGACAAACACATATAACCATCTATAACATAGGGTGATAACTATTGCATTAGTACAGTAGATAGAAATACAATGGAAAATAGAAGCACAAAAGATACATTTAGCTTGAGTAGCCTGGAAAGATTTCATGGAGTAGTTAATGATTTTTCTGATTAGAACTTGCTGAATAGAGAAGAATAAGAAAGTTGTTTGGGGCGGAGGAGATGACATTTGAAATAAGTGGAATGGCAAGAGATGAATTTTGAAGGAGCACCGGGCCAGATTCTGATAGTCTTGAATGTGGGTGACAAAGGTTTGAGCAATATCCTCTAGGCAGCAGGGAGCCATCCAGAGTCTGTAAGCAGGTTGGGTTATGAAAGTTTTCTTTTTCTTCTTTTTTTTTTTTTTTTAAATTGATTGGCAACATTTTGGAGGATGGATCAAAGAGGGACAGACAAAAGACACGGGAATAGTAGGAAGCTTTCCCAGTAGTCCAATGGAGATGTGAAGAGGATAGCGTAGAATCTAGAGACGTTTTGAAATTCTTTAAACTGGATTTAAGAACTGTAGAATAAGGAAGATGAGGGAATGTGAGGGATTGAAGCTGACCTTAAATCTTTAGGATGGTACAGGAAGCTTTGATTTGATCCCGGTCATTATAGATTTAGAGTTTTTCAACTATTATAATCCTAAAAGTTGTACACATTTTAAAACTTAGTTTGCATGGCAAAAGTAAACCTCATTTGGCCATCTGAGCCACATTGTCAGGTACTTAGGAAGAGGATTGTTTCTCTAGTTTGGGCTAATGTTCAGCAAAGTAATTACCATTTTTAATCTGAATTTTTGCAACAAACAACTGTTCTCCCTTCCTGGTTAGTCTTAACCCCAGTCAGTTCCCATGATAACAGTTAGAGTGCTATAGAGGAGACAAATCTGATCATTATTTTTTTCTTCCATTTAAAACCATTCGTTCACTTCTTGATGCCCTTATCATCAACTCCAAGTGTATTCACATCACTAGACCCCATGTAACTTTGTCTGTGATTTCCACTCCAAGCTTCATCTCTTTTCTTGACATCCCTTACTTTAGTCTTTAGCTGGAATAAATCTCTTCCAGTTCCTCAAATGCACCATGCTCTGCACCTTCAAAAGCGCTGTTTCTACTGTTTGGAAAACTCTCTGCCAGTGTCACCATCATTTCCCCCCTCTATTCTAGCCAGCTTCCACTTATCTTGCAGGTCTTTGCTCAAATACCACCTTTCCTGACCTCCTGACCCAATATACCAATTGAAATGTATCTTGTTCTTTCCCTAACATGATACTTACCAACTTCATCACACACAGTGGTTGCACGTTTGATGATGATTCTCTTAGGCTTGAATGTTAGGCTTCTGAGGGTAAGAAATGTATTATTCTCGCTCATTCTTTAGTTAGGCATTTAGTTGAGGCTTAATGAGCATGTGTTCACTGAATGAATGAGTATCTGTAATGGAAAAGGAAGGTGAAATGCCAATAATAGAATTAAAACATTTGTTGAGAAGCTAATTTTCAAGCACTGCATTCTATATTGGGGATTAAGCAATGACTGGAAACAATTCTCTCCTAAGATTCTTATGTCTGGTTAGCAATATGCATTAAAGAATTATTACTCACTACGATAAGGGCATATGTTGAGTACTGGAGAAGGATTGTAGAAACCCAGCAGAAAGGCCACTAACTTTTCCTGGAGTAGGTTACGTAAGAGATGACATGTGAGTTCTTTATTTTTAAGTCAAGAGGGATATAATATATTGATATTGAGATATAATTACATTGAGATAAGTATACTGAGATACAATTTGCATTCAGTAAAATACACTACCAAACGTAAAATAGATAGCTAGGGGGAAGCAGCCGCATAGCACAGGGAGATCAGCTCGGTGGTTTGTGACCACCTGGAGGGGTGGGATAGGGAGGGTGGAAAGGAGAGAGACTCAAGAGGGAAGAGATATGGGAACATATATATATGCATAACTGATTCACTTTGTTATAAAGCAGAAACTAACACACCATTGTAAAGCAATTATACTCCAATAAAGATGTAAAAAAAAAAAATCCATCCTTTTTAACCATACACTTCAATGAATTTTGACAAACGTAGGCCGCTGTGTAATCACTACCAACCACGATGAGGATATAGAACCTTTCTGCACAACCCTCCCCATAATTCCCTTGTGCCCTTTTGCAGTCAGCCCCTTCCGCCTCTCCCCGGCAACCACCAGTGTGATTTCTGTCCCTAGAATTGCCTTTTTCAGAATAATATGTACATAGAATCATATATTATGTAGCTTTTTGTGTCCTGCTTTTTTCATTTCACATGATAATTTTGAGATTCATCCATCAGATTCATCCATCTCGTTGTGCTTATTAGTAGCTTATTCCTCTTTTAAAAAAATAGATTTATGGGCTTCCCTGGTGGCGCAGTGGTTGAGAGTCCGCCTGCCGATGCAGGGGACGCGGGTTCGTGCCCCGGTCCGGGAAGATCCCACATGCCGCGGAGCGGCTGGGCCCGTGAGCCATGGCTGCTGAGCCTGCGCGTCTGGAGCCTGTGCTCCGCAATGGGAGAGGCCACAACAGTGAGAGGCCCGCGTACCGAAAAAAAAAAAAAAAAAAAAAACAGATTTATGAGGTACAATTGACATACAATAAACTGCACATATTTAAAGTGCACAATTTTAAAAGTTTTGACATATGTATACACCCGTGAAACAATCACCATAATAAAGATAGTGAATGTAGCCAAACCCCCAAAGGTTGCTTTGGACACCGTCCCTCCTGTTCCTCACTGTCCTCTGTCTTGAAGCAACCACTGATCTACTTTCTGCCTCTGCAAATTAGCTTTCATTTTCTAGAATTTCTTATCCATGGAATCATGGAGTATTCTCTTGTGTCTGGCTTCTTTCATAATTATTAGCATAATTATTTTGAGATTCATACATATTATTGCATCAACCAATTGTTCATTCTTAAAAGAATTTTCTTTTAAGTGAGTGCTATAGCATTGTATGGATATGCCACAATTTGTTTATTCATTCACCCGTTGACGAACATTTAAACTGTTTCTAGTTTTTGCCCTTACCAATAAAGCTAATCTGAACCTTCTTGTACAAAGACTTTGTGAGGATATATGCTTTCATTTTGTTTTATATAGTTTCCTAACAGTACAAAAGCTAGATCTTATGGAAGAAACAGGTTTCCGAAGTAGTTGTACCATTTTATGTTTCCACCAGTAGTGTTTGAGTTCCAGTCTCTTCATGTCCTTACCAACACTTGGTATGGTCAGTCTTTTTTTTTTTTTTTTTTTTGCGATACGCGGGCCTCTCACTGTTGTGGCCTCTCCCGCTGCGGAGCACAGGCTCCGGACGCGCAGGCTCAGCGGCCATGACTCAGGGGCCCAGCAGCTCCGCAGCGTGTGGGATCTTCTCGGACCAGGGCACGAACCCGTGTCCCCTGCATTGGCAGGCTGACTCTCAACCACATCGCCACCAGGGAAGCCCCTAGTCAGTCTTAATTTTAGACATTCTTAAAGGTAGATGATGAGATTACATTGTGGTTTTTATTTGCATTTCCCAGATGACTAGTGATGCTGAGCATCTTTTCATGAGCTTATGTACCATTCATGTATTTTCTTTGGTAGTTCAAAACCTATGCATCTGCACCCCCTGCCCCACCCATCTTTCTATTTTATTTTATTTATTTGTTTATTTATTTGGCCATGCTGCACAGATTGTGGGACCTTAGTTTCCCTACCAGGAATCGAGCCCAGACCTTTGACAGTGAAAGCATGGAGTCCCAACCACTGGACCGCCAGGGAATTCCCCCCACCTATCTTTTAAAAATTAAGTTGTTTGTCTTCTTAGTATCAAGTTGTAAGTGTTCTATGTATATTATAGCTACAAGTCCTTTATCAGATACAGGATTTTAAAACATTATCTCCCTATATGAATTTAATCTATTGTACAAGAGGTAGGATTTGACTGAGAGAAGAAGAGACTAAAGGATATTCTAGTCATAAATAGGAATAGCATGTGCAAATAAAAAGGTTGGTTTTGTGGTTTCATGAGGCTCCAGTGTGTGGTAAAATAGGAAAAGGTGGTGGAAAGTGAGTTCACAAAAACAAGAAGCCTGAAAATAGAGAATTTTTGAGGTCATGCTGTGGAATTTAGACTTTGTGTGTGTGTGTGAGTACTAACATTAATAAATATGTATACAGTAACAATATTGATACTAATAATTGAGTTTCACAGTTTATAGAATTCTTTCATATGCACAATTTACAGTGTTTCCCTCTACATTATTTAAGTCCTGTGACAAACATGGGAAGACACTGGGACTTGGAGATTAGTGTACACAATATTAAGTATAGGTTTTGGGGTTTCGAGCAAATGTCTTTTTGGCTAGTGTGTGTGTGTGTGTGTGTGTGTGTGTGTGTGTGTGTGTGTGTAAATTTGTGTGAGAAAGAGTGACAGCTGGGTTGGTCTGCAGGGGCAGAAGAGCACTTACCCAGTTGGGCAGGGGACAGCGTCCTGCTGAGCTCTGGTAGATGTACAGGAGACCCTGGTAAAGGTTGGGGAGTATAGTTGTAGTACTTTGAAAATGATCATTCACAGTTAACATAGAATGTTTAACAAAAGTTCCAAAATCTCAGAGGATTTTCTGGACTCTGAATTTTCTTTCAGTTGTCTTGATTCTAGATGAATAAAGTATTGCATGTGTTCTATGTATTTGTTAGTTAATTTGCTAAGGGAAAAAAACCTGTATAATCAAGTTCTTTAGTTTTTAATTTTAACTTTTTAGTTTCTCATGGGAAGTTCAAAGATAATGGGAAGTTTTCAAACATAATCCTTTGGTTCCATATATTCTGTTTCCATTGTTCTGCTCCGTACCCTGCCCTCTTTCCCTCTGCCATTGCCATGCACTACTCTGTTCTTACCTCAGGTTCACTTCGTAGACGTGAAAAAAGTTACATGCTAAACAGGCTCACAATTTAGGAATTAAATCTTTATTTTTCCTCACTTGCAGGTTTTGAAATTTCCTCATTTGCTCCTTTTTTGTAAATTTCATCCATCCTTAACTCCCATGGGTTCTTTTCCTGGTGAAAGAATTGAAGCATTTTGAATATTCAGTTAATTATAAATATGCATACATTACTATCTTCTCTTCAGGAGTCATGAATAAGTACTAGTTGAAAAGTTTCTCAATTAGTAATTATTTAATAATGAAACATCTTGGGAAGCAAGGCTTACAATTTTTAAAAAGCCTGGAGTGTTTTAAAAGATGATTTTCCTTTCTTGGTTTAGTTGATCAGCTTCTTTCTGGACAAAGATTCCTACTACCCGAAATTATCTTTATTATGAATACATTAAACAGGAAATGTAAGTATATGTATACCTAGCATATATCATATATATTGAAATACTTTCCGTTACCAAGTGACTTATGAATTTTAATAGTCATATTTTTCTTCTATTTATGCATGGATTCCCAGAAAGTTAAAACTTGCAAAGTAATTGTCATCTAAGTAGAGAGCATTTTTGATATATGTTCTCAAACTGCCTTAAACTCTTAAATTGTAATGGAGAACAAACAATATACGTGCCTAACGTGTAGTTCCTTTATTTAAACTTAAAACAATTGTTAACAGCATTGTGGTTTTCTTCCTATGTAAAGCACATATTTTGTCTTACAAGTGAATTCAAAACCTGACATTTCATTTTGTGAAATTGAACTGATAACTTGTATATTAGAAATGAGTAGCTATCATAAAAATGAATTATTGGTTAAAAAGGGTTATAATTCAGTTAGGCAAGAGTTTTTGAGTATTATGTTCAAGACATATAGTGGCTTAAGTGATGTAAAGAATAAATAGAATCCTTAGAGTTTAGCAAACCAGTTAGAGATATAAATACAAAAAATAATTCTCATTCAGATTGGTTTATGGTGTTATAACATGCAAACCACTTATTCCAGGATACACACACACACACACATATATATATATATATATGTATTCTTATATGTGTGTCTGTGTGTATGTATATATATATATATTATTTGCCCACAAATAATATACATAAATAATATACACTGGGATATACACACGTACATACACATTTGTATTTAGATTCTAAATGTATGAGATGCTTCATTCCAAGTTTAATTGAGCTAAGTAAAAGAGCTTAATCAATCTTAATAATAATATGCTATATTTTCCATTATCTGTCATAAATGTCTTATAGTTAAGTATTATTCCTTGAACAGTTTATCAAGTTTAAACAAAATAAAAAGCAAAAGAGAAGTAACTCTCAAAGCTAGTGAAGCTAATTTCAAAAACAGAGGAAAATGGGAGCAAAATGTGGGAAATTAATTAAAGCTGGAATTATATAAATCCATTTCTATAAAAATATATACACTGAAGAGATTCCGTAGTTCCTCTTTTGGGTATAGTGTATTCCAGATATTGGGAAAGCCCAGAGAACTTACCTCAAACATACATTTTTTTTTTTTCTATTGGAAGAAAAAAGGTAAATAAAATATTTCTTTAGGTAGGTGTTTTAGTTTGCTGGGACTGCCATAACAAAAACCACAGATTATACGCTGGGACGAAGTGAGAGAGTGGCATAGATTTGTATATAATACCAAATGTAAAGTAGATAGCTAGTGGGAAGCAGCTGCATAGCACAGGGAGATCAGCTCCGTGCTTTGTGACCACCTAGAGGGGTGAGATAGGTACGGTGGGAGGGAGACGCAAGAGGGAGGAGATATGGGGATATATGTATATGTATAGCTGATTCACTTTGTTATGAAGCAGAAACTAACACACCATTGTAAAGCAATTATACTCCAATAAAGATGTTAAAAAAACATTAAAAATTTAAAAATTAAAAAAAACCCCAAATAAATGAGGAAAAAAAGAAACCTACAGATTGGGTGTCTTAAACAACAGAAATTTATTTTCTCACAGTTCTGGGGCCTAGAAGTCCAAGATCAAGGTGTTGGCAGGTTTCGTTTCTTCTAATGCCTCTCTTCTTGACTTGTAGATGGCCATCTTCTCACTGTGTCTTCACATGGTCTTCCCTTCGCAAGTGTCTGTATCCTAATCTCCTCTTCTTATAAGGACATCAGTCATATTGGATTAATGGATGACTCACCCATAGGAACTCATTTTATCTTAATTCATCTTTAAAGCTCTATCTCCAAATACAGTTATATTCTGAGGTACTGGGATTTGGGACTTAAACATATAAAGTTTGTGGGTTGGGGAGATACAATTCAGTTCACAACAGCAGGGTAACGTAAAGTATTTAGTCTTAATACAGCCTTAGATATTCAAGTCTTCCTTATGGCTCATGAATAGTTTTTGTTTTAGACTCTAAGTTAAATCAGTTAACTGAGCCCAAAACCCAAATGATTCATGTTGATCTCTAGAAGGCCTTCCTCTCTCTCTTCACACTTACCTCCATCCATACTCTGCCATTGTTCCCTTAATGTTTCCTCCCTTTTGATCAGTCCCTCTGGCCAGGACAAATGGCAAAAATTGGTGTGGCTTGAGATAATATCTAGATTCAGTGAATAATATATAGAAAGAGAAGAAAGCAAGAGAAGAAAGGAAATCAGGATACTAAATATTTAATAAGGTTAAAAAAAAAGTCTGACATTCTTTATTCTACATATAACTTGAAAACATATTTCATGACATGATTTTTTTGTTTGGATTAAGACATAATTATTACTAACTGCTAGTTTAGAACTCTAAAGCAACACTCTGCCATAGAAATACAATGCAACCCCATATGTACTTTTAAAAGTTTTTGCATCGCCACATTACAAGTGAATAGAAATAAGGGAGAGTAATTTTAATAATCTCTTTTATTTAACTCAGTGTATACAAAGTATAATCATTTCAACATATAATCAACATAAACGTTATTAGAGATAGTTTACATTGCTTTTCATAGCAAGCCTTTGAAATCTGGTGCTTTTTTTTTTTTTTTTTGCGGTACATGGGCCTCTCACTGTTGTGGCCTCTCCCATTGCGGAGCACAGGCTCTGGACGCGCAGGCTCAGCGGCCGTGGCTCACGGGCCCAGCAGCTCCGCGGCATGTGGGATCTTCCCGGACCGGGACACGAACCCGTGTGCCCTGCATCGGCAGGCGGACTCTCAACCACTGCGCCACCAGGGAAGCCCCGATTTGAATTTTTTTCCTGGAATTTTTTTTTCTCTTGCACATCATTCAGTACTCTTACTTCCCTCTGTGTCTCCTCTATGCCATTCACCTTATCTGAAGTATAATTCCTCTTCTTTATCCTTAGATCTGTCCTTTAGTAACATTTTATATTAATTAGTTCTCAAAACTCTCAATATTCTTCTACCTGCTCTTAATTATCAGAGCAGAATTATAGCAACATCCGAGGAATTTTTTTTTTTTTTTTTTTTTTTTTCCGGTACGCGGGCCTCTCACTGTTGTGGCCTCTCCCGTTGCGGAGCACAGGCTCCGGACGCGCAGGCTCAGCGGCCATGGCTCACGGGCCTAGCCACTCCGCGGCATGTGGGATCTTCCCGGACCGGGACACGAACCCATGTCCCCTGCATCGGCAGGCGGACTCTCAACCACTGCGCCACCAGGGAAGCCCCCCAAGTCTACTCTTGATGGACATTTGGGTTGTTTCCAAATGTTTCTGGGCTAATGCAAATAAAGCTACCTTAAACATACTTTACATGCCTTTTGCCAGACCTGAGGCTTCATTTCTGAGGGGTATATTCCAAGAGTGGAATTACTGATCACAGAGGATACATATGTTTATCCAATATTATTACCTTCCTTAAGGTGTAAAATCTATTTAAAATACTAGTAAAATATTTCTATATTATAGATTGGTAAGAATAGTATACTATCATACAAAAAGGGAGAGAATAAATAATTCAAGAAAGCAGTAGCAGAACTGAGTCTAGAAACTGTCTTTCATTGGTGGCAGAATTTAATAAGTTCCACTTGCCTTTAATGATTCCCTTTCCTTTTGTATGAATTTATCATACATGAAACTATATAACTATTAGTTCACATAAATGAATTCCTAAACTGTTAGACTTTTATTATTGTTACTATTTTTATTGAGATATAATTATGTATAACTATCTTTACTATGTTGGCTATAAACACCCTTTGCTTCTATTCTTCATGGATTTCGCTCATGCCTTTGTGTCTGCCCAGAATCACATCTTCAGTGGTCTCTTTATGTTTCCCCATTGCACTTTGTGCATCACTTCTCATTAGTTAAGTACTGAATACACACCACCAACTGACAGGTAAGTATTTGTGTATGTTAATGGACCCAATGAAACTGTACCCTTGCACTTTGTTTAATGTAGAATTCATGTGACTATTTCAGGTAAGCACAGCACACGTGGAGACCCACACACACAAATCCTGAGCTTTATTGGGTATTAGTGAGCGCATGATCTTCAAAACATACTTTTTATTTAAGTAAGGTTATGAGAACAATAAGTTTTAAAGAACTGAATCTATTCTTATAAATTATATCATCTGCTCATTGTATGGTCAAATTTTCTTGAAATGATTCTGGTGATTCTTTTATATCCTCTCTTATACCTCTGAACCAGGAAGCCAGTGTGAAAAATTCTTTCAGCAGGCTTTCATGCATTGTCGTTAAGCAGCTTTCATTTGTTAGGGTGTGTCAGCTGTAAATATCTTCTCTCTGGGACACCCGAATTATAACGATGGTTTGGAGCTTAATAATATCATTGAGGTGCAGGCCAGACAATGTTTCCATTATTGTAGTCGTTATTTATTGGAAGGTAAAAAAATGTAAAGAGAAAAGAGTAGATGGGAAGTGATAAAGATTGGCTACGTACTATGGAACACCTGATACAGCTCGAATTATGTTAATGTTTATTTTAGTACTCAGGAGTATTAGAGTCTCTTGTTCAAACTCCATCATGTGAAGCTATTTCCAGGCCTGGGGATCATCCTGGGGATCGAGGTGGGGTGGCCGCTGGTCGGAGAGAAATGCAATGATTTATTTTTAAAATAAGACAAACATCAGATTTAAACATTTTAAATCTGTGTGTTCTTTTCCAAACTGTTAAGTGGCTTTACTTTTGAAAAAAAAAGTTTTGCAGTTAGTTTTAAGGTATTACATGAGAAGTGAGGCAATAAAAAGTAATTATTTTAGGACAGTTTTGTCAACAATCTACAACATACCACACACTGGCTATTTGCAGGTATTTCTGTACTTATACTCACACTCTGGTTCTTAGTATCAGAAAGAACTTTACCTTCTGAAGACCAGTGAGTGGGCTATGGTGTTGAGCATCTAGCAAGCATTCAGACTCTCACTGTTGGAATAAGGGTATAAGAAAGTAAGAATATTTTATCATTAGTGTAGAGTACCTAACAGGTAGTGGGCATCTCAATAAATATTTGATTAATGAATGAATATATTAGGGAAATAAGTAAAATTTTTTTAGAAGTTGACCATTTAGATAATAGCAGGGCTATATTGAGAAAAATATAGAAAATAAATAAAACATATATTACAGTAGATGCATAGTATAGCATATAAGATAGCTCACACTTTACTAATTTAAGTGAACTCTGAAGGTTTGCATAGCACTTTAAGCCAGCAGTTCTTTCCCTACCTATTACTCTAGACAAGCTCTTGCCCACATATATGAGGAGTCATGTACAGCAATGCATAACAGCATGTCAATGTCCATCAGTAGTACAACAAATAAAACACTGCTTTATAGTCATACAGTGGAATGTTGTATAAGAATGAATGAACCAGGGGTACACCATCAACATGGTTGAATCTCAGAAATATAACATTGAATGAAAGAAGCAAATCAGGGAAGGATGTATTGAGTATGGTTCCTTTTATATGATTTCAAAAACTAGAAAATCTAAACACTTTTCTACATAATACATAAATGTTAACTTTATTAATTATATTCTGTAAAGGGAAGAGTTGGAATAGTGATCAAAGTCCCATGTTAATGCTTAGTTATTTGGTGTATACCAGGCAAGTGGGTGTATGTTTGGAGAGAGGCACAAATCGGGTTTTCACAGCCTGTCAGCGTTCTCTTTCTTCACTTGGGTAATGTTACTCAGTGTTTCATTTATTATTAATATTTAACCTGTACAAATGCACTATATACATGCTTCCTTTTCTAATACATTTTACAATCAAAAATAAAATAAACTGTTTCTTAGAGACCGTAGTGTGTTAGGCATTATCCTTGTATTCTGGAGCTCTCAGCTAGAGTAAATGTAGACATTAATTCAATAATTGCAGCTACTTTAGGCTTACTGAATGAGAAGTATGTGGTGCTAAAAGACTGTGCAAGAGGTATATGATCTAATCAAGGAAGTGCAGAAAGGGCTTCATTGGTAAAGAGAGAATTGAGCTAGTTTCTAAATAATGAGTCAAAGATAACTTGGAAAAGAAGGAAGAAGGGTAAAAGGATCCTTGTAGGAAAACTGGTATACACAAAAGCTTCGTGGTACAGGAAAGAGCACTGTGAATATGAAGAAAAGGATGTAGGTGGTGCAGAGAGAGGAATGAATATTGTAAAGAATATTATTCAAGAGGTATGTAACTGTCAAAGCATGCATTCTGCAGATAACATTAAGGCTTTCGTCTTTCTTCAGAGAGATGAGATGCTGTCGAGATGTTTTAAGTAGGGAGATGATGTGAACAGATTTACATTTTGAATATATCACTTTGGCTGCAGCTGAATGACTGATTGGGTGGAGGCAAAGGTAGACAGGGGTAGACCAGCCAAGAGACCTGGTGGTCAGGTAACACATGGTAGCTTGGATGAAAGTGCTGGTAGAGGAGATGAGAAGATACAAATTGATTTCAGAAAATTTTTGAGGGCAAAATATAAGGGATTTGGTAATGAATTGGATATGGGGAGTGTGTAGGAGATAACTTCAAAAATGATTTCTGAGTTTCTAGATTACCTAAATGAATGGCTGGTGGTACCCTTAACTGAGAGAGAAAATATAGGAAGAAGATTATAGGCTACAGGGACTCTGTACGTTGTTGATTCAGATTTGCACATATTAAATGTGTGCATTTGAGACCTCTGAGAGCATATACTGATCTAATTTAGACTTTCAAAAGTATGTTTCTGTAATGTTTGTATTATGTTTTGAAATGAATTTTCAGTATAGTACAAGACCATTTTTTGTTCTCCCTGCATTTTAGACAACAGACAGAAATATATGACTATAAAGGAAGTCTTTATTATCTCCCTCTCTCTTCCATTTTAATTTCCATCCGTCACCCATAGGAATCTCAGACTCTAGATTCAACATAGAAGAGGATTATTTGTTCTTTGCTGCTCACCATGATTAAAATAATACCCTCTCTCAATATAATACAAATTTACAAATTAAAATGATACCCTCTCTCAATTGAAGCTAGTAGTGTTAGGCTTGTTCCAATATTAGTGAATATCTTGACATTTCATAAAAGTGTGATGATTTGAATGGTAGCTCTGTGTTGTTTCCTCTGAAGAGCAAAGGGTGATGAGGACCAAAAGTATGAGTTTAAGAAAGAAAGCTGGAATCGTAAAATTTCATTGTTCTGATTTCCAACCAGAAATCCCATGGTTATTTTTTTCTTTAATTTCTGACAATATGGTAGATTATATGTCTAGAGAAATTTTATCATTGGTGAAAACTAAAAAAATGCCAGACAGAAATATTTTTCTTTCTTTCCCTTTTATTGAATTATAATTACAGAGTCACCATTTAATTAAGTAGCTACTATGTATTATGCACTGGATTATATGCTTTCTATACATAATTTTTAAGTTTTTAAAAATCTATTTTTTATTATTTTTATTTTTCCAATTTTATTGAGATATAACTGACATACAACACTTTATAAGTTTAAGGTGTACAGCATAGTAATTTGACTTACATACATCATGAAATGATGACCACAAAACATTTAGTGAACATCCATCATCTCATATAGATACAAAAAAAAAGGAAAAGAAAAAACTGTTTTTTCCTTGTGATGAGAACTCTTATGATTTACTCTTTTAACAACTTTTTTTTTTTTTTTTTTTTTTTTTTATTTAGCGGTACGCGGACCTCTCACTGTTGTGGCCTCTCCCGTTGCGGAGCACAGGCTCTGGACGCGCAGGCTCAGGGGCCATGGCTCACGGGCCTAGCTGCTCCGTGGCATGTGAGATCTTCCCGAACCGGGGCACGAACCCGTGTCCCCTGCATCGGCAGGCGGACTCTCAACCACTGCGCCACCAGGGAAGCCCTCTTTTAACAACTTTTATATATAATAGACAGCAGTATCACTTATATTAATCATTTTGTACATTACATCCCTAGTAACTTATTTATCTTATAACTGGAAGTTTGTAACTTTTGACCTTCAGACAGAATACACATATATATACACATATATATACACATATATATTTCACAAAATATATATATTTAAATATTTAGTTGCATAGCTGAGTTGGTGGGAAAGTAAAGGGAATTCTCAGAGTCCATGAACGCATGAAATCACAAACCAAGGGAAGTGAGCAAGCACTGAAACAGACATCTTTCCTGGGGATATTTGGCAGTTCCTTGTGGAAGTTTAAGATTTAAGAGAGCATTTTTGGTAAACCAAAAACAGCTTTGGAGGGCAAAAATTGTTAGGTTGGACTGGAAATCCTCTGCATAAATAGAATCTCTAGAAGGCAACTCTTTTTTTAAAAAAAATTATTTATTTTACTTATTTATTTTTGGCTCCGTTGGGTCTTCGTTGCTGCGTGTGGGCTTTCTCTAGTTGCGGTGAGAGGGAGCTACTCTTCGTTGTGGTGGGCGGGCTTCTCATTGCGGTGGCTTCTCTTGTTGTGGAGCACGGGCTCTGGGCACGCAGGCTTCAGTAGCTGTGGCACGCAGGCTCAGTAGTTGTGGCACATGGGCTTAGTTGCTCTGCGACATGTGGGATCTTCCCAGATCAGGGCTCAAACCTGTGTCTCCTGACTTGGCAGGTGGATTCTTAACCACTGCATCACCAGGGAAGCACTAGAAGGCAACTCTTATTGTGAGATAAGCAAATAAAATGAGAGAGAGAGAAAGAGAGAGGAGAGAGGGCACGAGTGAGCAAATGCAATTGAGAGAGTGAGAATACTTAACTTTCTTAGTCTTGGTTCTGAGTAAAATGGAAAAAATAGAAAGTTTCACCTGAATGAAATTCCCAACCTCAACCCTCATGTAATTCAGATTCATACTACACATGTAACCTAAAAACATCTAAAGAGAAAATTTCAGTTTTAAGGTTGATCATAGCCCCATGTACTTGGCAGAATCAAACAAAAACGCTTTTGTGAGGAGGGAAAGAAAACAATTTAAAACAAAACTTTAAGTAATTCTCACAGATGAAATTTCAAAGAGCATGAGATTGCATTAAAAAAATAATCACTAAATACAGGCAGAATAAAACATCACAGTGGGAGTCATTAGGAAACACAGTGAGTCATTAAAGAAGCAAATCCAAAAAGATTGTAGCTAGTGGAACTTTCATTTATAGAATGTAAATTAACTATATTTAAAATTAATTATATTTAATCTATTTAATACTTAATATAGGGCTTCCCTGGTGGCGCAGTGGTTGAGAATCTGCCTGCTAATGCAGGGGACACGGGTTCGAGCCCTGGTCTGGGAAGATCCCACATGCCGCAGAGCACCTAGGCCCGTGAGCCACAACTACTGAGCCTGCGCATCTGGAGCCTCTGCTCCGCAACAAGAGAGGCCGTGATAGTGAGAGGCCCGTGCATTGCGATGAAGAGTGGCCCCTGCTTGCCACAACTAGAGAAAGCCCTCGGACAGAAACGAAGACCCAACACAGCCAAAAATAAATAATAAATAATAAATAAATTAAAAAGTAATATTTATATAGATTATCAAAAATACAGTAAAAGATAAGCAACTATGAAAACAAACATACATTTGAAAAAGAACCAAACAGTATGTTTCTTTTTTTGCAGTACGCGGGCCTCTCACTGTTGTGGCCTCTCCCGTTGCGGAGCACAGGCTCTGGACACGCAGGCTCAGCGGCCATGGCTCATGGGCCTAGCTGCTCCATGGCATGTGGGATCCTCCCGGACCGGGGCACAAACCTGTGTCCCCTGGATCGGCAGGCAGACTCCCAACCACTGCACCACCAGGGAAGCCCCAAACAGTATTTTTGAGAGATTTAAAAAATTAAATGGAAGTTGAAATACATTGTATGGGTTATACAGCAGAGGAGACACAGCTGAAAAGGTAATTTTTTGAAATAGAAAATAGGTCTGAAGAAGTTATAGGACAGAGAGACAAAGCTAGAAAATATGAAAGAGGCTTTAAAAGATAAGGAGGATAGAAAGAGAAAGTGTAACATATATCTAATTGGAGAATTAGAAAGAGGGAAAAGAAAAAATAGGGGTGAAACAGTATTCAAAGGAAAAATGGATGAAATAATTTTTGAATTAATGAAAGACATCAGTCTTCATATTCACAAAGCAAAACGTATATCAAGCCAATTATACATTATAGTGTAATCACAGAACACCTTGATATATCATAGTGAAATCACCAAACTTTGAGCAAGATGAAGAAAGGAGAAAAAAAGTTAACAGAATAAACAGGACAGTAGTAGATGGTAGAAACAAATCCAAATATATCAGTGTCACAATAAATATAAATGGATTAAAATTTCCAGTTAAAAGAAATTATCAGGCAGAAAACAAACCCCACAACAACAAATCCCAGTTCTACTGTTTATGGAAAAGTTCCTAAACTAAAGAATACAGAAATTGTTAAAAATAACAGAGAAAGGAAATTCTAAAGCAAAAAATATTGCTCCATGTAGTAGCTAGCCTCTGAGGTGGCCCCCACCGATCCTTGTCTCCTGGTATTCATGGCTTTGTGTAGTCTTATCCAAGTATGTATAGGCATGCCCCGTTTAACCAATAAGAATTCTAGAAACCACAATGTAGCACTTCTGAGATTAGGTTATAAAAAACAATGTAGGGACTTCCCTGGTGGTACAGTGGTTAAGAATCTGCCTTCCAATGCAGGGGACATGGGTTCGATCCCTGGTCCGGGAAGATCCCACATGCCGCTGCTGCGGAGCAACTAAGCCCAGGTGCCACAACTACTGAAGCCTGTGTACCTAGAGCCCATGCTCCACAACAGGAAAAGTCACCACAATGAGAAGCCCGTACACTGCAATGAAGAGTAGCCCTGGCTCGCTGCAACTGCAACTAGAGAAAGCCTGTGTGCAACAATGAAGACCCAAAGCAGCCAAAAAAAAAAAAAAAAAAAAAATTAATAATAAATAAATAAATAAAAGACAATGTAGCCTCTACTTTGCTCTCTTGGAGCACTGCTCTGGGGAAATCAGCTGCAATGTTTTGTGGACATTCAAACAGTCCCATGGAGAGGTACATGTTTAAAGAATTGGGGCTTTTTGCTAAAAGACTATCAATTTGCCAGCCAGTTGAGTGAGCTAGTTTCAAAGCAAATCCTCTTCCCTAGTCAAGCCTTCAGATGTTTGTGCCCTTGACAACTTGAATGTAACCACACAGAGATCCTGAGACAGAACCACCAAGCTAACCTGCTCCCAGATTCCTGACCCAGAGAAACTGTGAGCTAATAATTTTTATTGTTGTTTTAAGCTGTTAAATCTTGAAATAGTTTACTATGCAACAACATATAACTTATACACTAAAGATAGAATTTCAGCTAAACAAGTAAATATAATTTTAAACCTTCATGGTTGCTACTATATCTTCAAAATAAACTAGGCAATAATTTACAGGCATTTTAATATACTATTATAGGGAGTGTTAACACAACTATATTTGTAATGCTCATATTGACCAGACACTATAACAGTAGGTATATAGAAAATTTTATAAATTTTAAAAGACTAATATCATACAACCATATTCTTTAACTTCAGCACAATTAACAAACAATTCAATAATTAAAGATAAGAACACCCTATTTTGGAAATCAAAAACATATACTTTAAATAACTAATGTTTCTAAGAAGAAATCATAATGGAAATTTAAAAAAATATTTAGAACTGAATGACCATGAAAATGCCACATATAAAAACTTTTGGAACAGCACTGAAGTAGAATCAAAAGGGAAATTTGAAGCCTTAACATCCTTACAATACAATAAGAAAAAACACTGAAAATAGATGAGATAAATATCTGACTAAAGAAGTTAGAACAACAGAATAAACACAAGGATATCAAAGAAAAGTCATAATGATAAGAAATTAATGAATGAGAAAACAATACAACAGAGAATGAACAATAGTGAGAAAAAACCTAGAAATTTGAAAACCCCTAAAAAAAAATGACTCAAGAAAACAATCGACTATGCCAACACACACACACACATGTATACACACAAATTAGGCAATAAAGTGGGATATAACTAAGATGCAACAGCAACTACAGTGACAATATATGGGCATCATGAATAGCTTTGTATCAATACACTTAAAAAGTTTAAAAAGCAATTATATCCACAAAAATACTCACCAAATATGACACATGAAACAGAAAATCTTAATAGTCTAATAGCCACTAAGGACATTGAATCAATAGTCACAATCTCTCCATGAAGAAAAGACAAATCCAAATGATTTTACAGATATATTTACCTAATAACTAAGGATCCCGTCATTTCAGTAGTACCTGAACTCTTCAAAGGATAAAATACTTGGGAGTGCTCTACAGCTTATTTCATGAGTCTAGTATACACATAATATGAGAATGCAAAATAGCAGACTCATGGGCTTCCCTGGTGGCGCAGTGGTTGAGAGTCCGCCTGCCGATGCAGGGGACACGGGTTCGTGCCCCGGTCCGGGAGGATCCCACATGCCGCGGAGCCATGGCCGCTGAGGCTGCGCGTCCAGAGCCTGTGCTCTGCAACGGGAGAGGCCACAACAGTGAGAGGCCTGCGTACCTCAAAAAAAAATAATAAAAAAATTTTTAAAAAGAATAGCAGACTCATGAACACAGTTGCAACATTCTTATACAAAATATTAGCAAAACAAAACTAAATATGATTATAAAATATAATACATCATTACAATCTTGGGTTTATTACAGAAATGCAAAGTTGATTCAGCATTAAAAATCTATTAAGGTATTCATCATATTAATTAATTAATATCATCATCTTATAAGTACAGAAAAAGCCACCTATAAATTCAACATCTATTCAACTATTTGTTAAAATGTTTAATAAGCTAAAATACAAGAGACCATTTTTAACATGATAAAATGTAGCTACCAAAAGTTTTTAACAAACATCTCACTCTACGGTGAATCACTAAAATCCAGAGTAAAAGCAACAATGCCTGTTTTCACCATGTCAATTCAATATTGTACTGCAGATTACAGCCAGGGCAATAAGAAGAGAGAAAGAATAAAATTTATTAAGTTTTAAGAGGAAAAAAAACACATTTAAATTTTTTATATAGATGATATGATTTCCCATTTAGAAAAAAATCTAAACATTATTAGTCATTTTTAACTGTAAAATCAAAATACAAAGTTAAGTGCATTTCTATATATTAATAATTAGTTAATATTTTAACTTGGAAAAATGTTCTATTATAATAGCAACATAAATTATAAGGTCGATCAGAATAATGAAAAAAATGTGAGCTCTTTTCATGGAAATTATAAAACTGTATTGAAAAACATTAAAAGACATCCAAATAAATGGAGAATCACACTATGGACAAGAAGACACTATTTTTAAAATGACAATTTTCCTCCCTTATTTTATGATTTAATGCAATTCCTATCAAGTCTCAACAAAGACTTTTCATGAAAACTGACTAGCTCATTTTAACATATATGGTAGATCAAACAGACAAGAATGCTAATTCACTTCTGAAAAAGTAGTACAAGGAATGACCTCTTGCCCTATCAGATATCAAGATCTACTTTAAACCTATTATAATTATTACAGTGTGTTCAGGAATAGATTGCTGGAACAGAATGCTTAGCTCATAAGCAACCCACACATATATAGAAACTTGTTGTTTTAGCCAGCATTACAGAGCAGTGGAGAAAGCTTAGTCCTCTGGACAAAGGAGTTAGGGAAATTGGCAATTAATGTGGGAAAGAAAGTGAACCCCACCTCACATTTAACATAAAAATCAATTCCAGTTGGGTTAATACATTAAATTTGAAAAGGGACATAAGAGAATATCTTTCTGATCTATTTTTTTCCATGAAAGAGTTATTTTTAAAAAGAAGCACAACCATAAAGAGATAGGTTGACAAATTTCACATTCAAATTAAGAGCTTTGTCCATGGAAAGGCACTGTGAGAACAGTGAGCTAACAGTCCAAAAGCTGGAAGAAAATGTTTGCCCTGCCCATGACCAACACGATTTAGAATCTAGAATATGTACAAGTTGGTATCAGTTTATAAAAGACAAACACCTAATAGAAAAACAGGGATAAGGCTTGGACAGACATTTCATAAAAAATAAATCAAAACAGCCAAGAAACATTTGTAGACACGCTGGCACTAACCTCTAATAATGGAAAGGCAAATTTAAACTGCACTGAATATTATACCTCACTGTATTTCCAGGAATAAATGACAATAACGGCATTAGTGAGCAACAGGAACTAGCATACATTGTGACAGGTGACAGTGTATCATTGTACAATGTTTTAGAAAACTATATTTGGAATTAATAGTAAAGTTAAGCAGTAACACTGGGAGCCAGCAGTTCCACTGCTGCGTATACCTGAGGGGAGCTTCTCAAGCTGCTCAGGACAAGGACACCATACTTTTAAAATCTCCCTTCTACCTTCCTTTCCTTGCTTCTTTCCCTTCTCTCCTTCCTTTCTTCGTCCTTCAACATGGTTGTAATATTCATTTGAAATACAATTTAACTTCATTTGTTTCATCTTTTTCATTTTTTTCTGCTTCCCATTCTTACTTACTTTGATTGTTTTTCAATATGTATATTATGCTTTCAAAAGTGAAAACTATACATATAAAGAGATCAGTTATAGAAGCCATACTCTCTTCTGTATTTCTTCCTCTCTATACCTCTCTTATATGTAACCAACTTCATTGGGATTTTTTGCAAGGATTAGAAGATATATGTTTATTAATTTATTATTTTTTTTCTTTTACAGATGGGGCTATTATACATGCTTTCTGCACTTTGATCTCTTTCCCCTACTTCATAATATCTTTTTGGGATTTTCTTCATATCATTTCATGAAGCTCTTATTCTTTTTTGTAGCTTCATAGTACTTTATTGTGTCTTTTTCACAGTATATTTAACCAGTATCTTAAGTTGGATACTTAGGTAGTCTCAATATTTTGCGATTACAAACATCCTGTAATTAATAACAGTGTGTGTGTGTGTGTGTGTGTGTGTGTGCATCTTCAGGATCAGTTTGTAGTAATGGGATTGGAGCATTAAAGAGAAAACACAAATATATTTATTTTTCACTTTTATGAAAATAAACCTGTCATTGAATATTTTCAAAATTCACTTTCAATCCTCCATCAATTACCTATTATAATTTATAGTTAAATTATTTTCTGCAAATTTCTTAAATGTGAATCTTTTTAATGAAAAGTAAAATCCAAAACCAAAGTACTCCATCAAATTCATAGAACCAATGATAATTTTTTGCTGATGTGCAATATCAAGATCATCACTTCACTGATAATATTATTAAATTATAGAGCATGTCATAATGATCTAAAATTTTGCTCTATTAGGTATCTAACTTTCATTTTTGCTTTATATATGCCATTGAAAAAAAAACATTCATTTTTTTGCATAGAAATATCAGGAGTATTAAGTATACCAAAGACAAAGAGAATTAGCAAATCTGGCTGTCCCATTCACATCTTTAAATAATCGGGATCATAATGATTTAATAAATTGCATGCACACTAAATGTTCATATATATGAACAAATATCCTCTACAGGAAAGTTCCCCTATTTAACCTTGTCTCTCTGCATGAAATAAGGCTTTTAAAATAATCAGCTTACATATTCACCATAATAAAAAGAATACTTTCTGATTTAAGATGCTATTCTTTAAAAAATTCATAATTTTTACTCCATCACTGAGACATTTTGGTTTTCATATCATGTGTTTTTCAGTAAAGAAATCAGAATGTTCTATATTCTTATATTTTGGCGAAGACTTCTTAATCTGGATAAGTATTCCAGAATATGTTCTTGTCATTGCAGCTGTAACATCAGAACATACTCTTTTTTTTTTTTTTTTTGGCTATACGCGGGCCTCTCACTGTTGTGGCCTCTCCCATTGAGGAGCACAGGCTCCGGACGCACAGGCTCAGCGAACATGGCTCACAGGCCTAGCCGCTCCGCGGCACGTGGGATCTTCCCAGACCGGGGCACGAACCTGTGTCCCCTGCATCGGCAGGCAGACTCTCAACCACTGCACCACCAGGGAAGCCCCAGAACATACTCATAATGAAACTTAAACTCCAAACTCCAAACTTTGTCAGTGCAGTCTTAAAGTTTTACAAGTCTAAAGTTTTACAAGCTTATTGTGTTTGTCATCAATAAAGTTGACAAAATATTTCTTTATATCATGATTATGTACAATTTATACATATACTGGAATAGTTGCCAGTTGCCACGTTAGTGGTATCTTTGTATTTGTCAGTTTTCTCCTAGGTGTATTTGTTCTGTGAGTTGGCCCTCATTTTCTCTCAATTTCTGCAAACTGTTGAACTATGCTGTCATTGGAAAGTGGTACTTGAACTACCTTCTTTGCTACAGATACACCTATCTGTGTAAGCTCACTTTGGATGCAGTCTTTCACTAATGTTTCAGCAATGTTTAGGTATTTTTTAGTCCTAGTGACACCAAGTACTTTTTTAAAAAGCCTGCAAAGTACTAATGTTTAAGTGGGAAATTTCAAATATCTACCTCTGTCAGCCTTATAATTCATTACTCTTGTTTCAAAGAATTCTTTTGATTTTGAGCTTATTGCTTTAGTTTTTTTGTGTTAATGCTTCATTAGCCATTACATCCCCTCAAACACATATTTTTACATGAGAGATAATATTCCTGGGTAAAACTTAATGGACATTTGGTCTTCATTTCTTTGAACTCACTTCAATTGTCATTATTTTGTTTACTGCTACTGCTCCCTTCTTGAAAGGTATATCTTGTCTTCACAACAATAACAAAATACAGTGAAGTTTATGTTGCTGTTAATGAAATAGGCCTTAGAAATAAACAAATTTTACTTCTCTAATTAGCTATAATGTAAAATCATAAATTTAAAAGTAGGCTTAATTATAAATGAAAAGAATGTACAGATATTTATAAAATATATATATACTCATATTTTATCTGATTTTATACACTTTTGGATTACAGTTACCAATCTAATCTTTAAAAAAGTCACATGGTCCTACTGTGCATGACTCCTATGTGGTTTTTGTCATATTGTGACGCACCACATGGGTTCAACGTCAAACTGGTGAAACCCTGTTAAATGAGATGAGTTCACTGATTGTGAGCTTGGATATTGCAGCAAAATCCAATTGCTATTAAAGTTTCTAAATGATTACCCTCAATTTCTGTACTTATCCCATCATGGACTTGTAACAAACAATTCATGAACTGGCTTGGGTCCACAAACCACGTGTTGATATGAACACCTGGAAACATACACCAGAATATTTATAACAGCACTGTTTGTAAAAACAAAAATTGGAAACACCCCAAATGTCTATCAATAGTAGAATGGATAAATGCACTGTGGTGTGTTCACGTAATTATTTACTATAAAGCAGAGAAAGTAAATAAATCACTCCTCTATCCACCAACATAGATAAATCTCATAAACATGATGTTCAGAAAAAAAAATCAAGTCAAAGAATATGCTACAGTAATGTCTCATTTATATAAAGACTCAAACAGAAACAACTAAAGAGTACATCATTGTTATTAATTCATAGATATGTGGTATAACTCAAAGAAAAGTAAGGAATTATTAGGATAGGCTAGTAATTAACTCTAGGAGTGGGGATTCAATAAGGAAAGGTACCCAGGGGGCTTCAAGGTCACTATTTATGTTCTACTTCATAAACTGAGTACTGGGCATATGGATATTTATTTCATTATTATTAAACTGAATAGATATTAATTTTATTTAGTATGTATTGAAGTTTGATATAAAATTACTAAAATTATAAATATGCAAGATTTTTTAAATAGAACTTTTCTGAAAGACCTGTAAAAGATGTGAGTACGAAGATATTCTTGAATGGAAGACTAAGAATTATAAAGCTTTGAGTCCACATGTATATATACATTTGATCCAATTCCGATCAGAAAAGTAATAAACAAAGTAAAACTGAAAAAGTAATACCCATAGATATCCTAAAGCCTGTGAGGGACAGGAGATCATTATTCTATACTGAGTTTCAATGTAGGGATTTGATTGCAGCAACATAAAAACCTTGCTCGTAAGGTGTTCGGAGATAAAAAATATTTAATGTAATGTCTACATTCAGTGAGTTGGCTAGACCCATTGTAGAATGAATGCTCAGATCAATGTGAAAATCACAATAGTACACAGGGGTACCAAATCTCAGGCTCTACTACTTAGTGACCTTATGATTTTAATCAGATCACTTAACTGCATCATCTGGTATTCTAGTATCTAAAGTGAAAAGAACAATAGCGTTAAAAACTTCTCAGGGGCTTCCCTGGTGACGCAGTGGTTGAGAGTCCGCCTGCCGATTCAGGGGACGCGGGTTCGTGCCCCTGTCTGGGAAGATACCACATGCCACGGAGCGGCTGGGCCCGTGAGCCATGGCCGCTGAGCCTAAGCATCCGGAGCCTGTGCTCCGCAACGGGAGAGGCCACAACAGTGAGAGGCCCGCGTACCGAAAAAAAAAAAAAAAAAAAATCTCAGAATTATTGTAGAAACTCTTCTGAGAAAACATGTAAGTTTAATATTATACATTACTAGACAAAAAGTATTTGTCTTACCCTTATGCTAATGAAGAATTATATGAAATTAGATTTTTTGCAGGTTTATTTTTGAATATGATATACATAATATTGTAGTATTTTTTTTCACCTGTGTTGTGAATATCCATCTATGTCAATCTTTCTCTGTAGTTGATTTTATATTTATCACTTGATAAAACAAATTTTTGTAAAGCATCCTTCTCTCCATTTCCCCCCCAAAAGTTAGAAACTGTAAATATGAATGAACAAGGTGACTTGCCATATTGGATATTAATTGAATTTTACAACTATAATAATTAAAGCTCTATGATACTGATTTGAGAAAAGAAGACTACAGCAGTGGAGCAATATAAAAACTCTGAAACAGATCCTAATGTTTAAAAATTCATAATATATATCATATGATGTAAATCTAAATATATGGATATAATATATAAATTATTATAATACATCTATGGAAAAACTATTTAGAAAGTACTGCTGGGTGCCACTTGGAATGAAAAAATATGAGCGAAATATAAAGATAGTGAAAAAACACACAAAAAGGGGCAAATTTTTATCTAATCTTGGGGTAAGGAAAACTTTATAAATATGAAACAATGTAAGAAATTCTAAAAGGAAGTAATGATAGATGTGATAGAAGATAAATATTTTATAAACTATATAGAAACATCATAACATAAAAATCAACCAACCACCTATGGATATTATTTCCCATAAATATTATAGGCTTAGGTTTAAATCCCTAACACACAAAGAACTCCATAAATTAAGAAGAAAAATTCTCAAACTTTAATAAAAATGATACATTTAAATACCATAATTTTATAAAAACTTAGCTTCCCTGGTATGAAGATTATGCTGGTAGAACTCAATGTCCCTAAGGAGATTTTGCTCAGATAAAACAGGAATTTGTTTCTTTCCCACATAACAACCCCAAAGTCTCTGGTCTGGGTTGAATGATATTTGTGTTTCATGTGGTCATTTGGGGGACTCAGGTCATTTCTCTCTTGTTGCTTTACCATGTCCTTGGACAGTATTTGACATTTTTTTTCTGTAAAGGGACAGTTAAAAAATATTGTAGGATTTGGGGCCATATCATGTCTGTTGCCATTACTCAGTTCTGCAGTTGTAGGGTAAAAATGACCATAGACAATGCATAAACAAATGTGTATAACTATGTTCCAATAAAACTTTATTTACTAAAACAGGCAGCTCTTTAGTTTTATGACCCTTGCTCTAGGGCATTGTCTTGCCGTGCCTGGTTGGTGCTAAATCACAGACACATTTGCATTCCAGCTTACAGGAAGGACAGAGCCTGGAGGATTTCATGCACAGTGTCTTAAGGCCTGGACACACAAGTAGCAAGATCACTTTTTTTTTTCTTTTTTAACAGCTTTATTGGAGTATAATTGCTTTACAGTGGTGTGTTAGTTTCTGCTTTATAACGAAGTGAGTCAGCTATACATATACATATATCCCCATATCTCTTCCCTCTTGTGTCTCCCTCCCACCCTCGCTATCCCACCCCTCTAGGTAGTCACAAAGCACCGAGCTGATCTCCCTGTGCTATGCGGCTGCTTCCCACTAGCTATCTATTTTACATCTGGTAGTATATAAAGTCCATGCCACTCTCTCACTTCGTCCCAGCTCACCCTTCCCCCTCCATGTGTCCTCAAGTCCATTCTCTACGTCTGCATCTTTATTCCTGTCCTGCCCCTAGGTTCTTCAGAACCATTTTTTTTTTTTTTTTTTTAGATTCCATGTCTCTATTTACAACAGCCAGGACATGGAAGCAACCTAAGTGTCCATCAACAGATGAATGAATAAAGAAGATGTGGCACATATATACAATGGAATATTACTCAGCCATAAAAAGAAATGAAATTGAGCTATTTGTAGTGAGGTGGATGGACCTAGAATCCACCATACAGGGTGAAGTAAGTCAGAAAGAGAAAAACAAATACCATAGGCAAGCATCACTTTTGATCACATTCTGTTGGTGCAAACTTAGCTACATGACTACACCCACTTGCAAAGGTGGCTGGGAAATGTGGTCTCCAACTGCAAAGTGTCCAATTATAAATCTCGTGCTATAGAAGGAGGAGCATATCTTTGCTAGTTGTCTCTGCCAAACTGGTAATCAAATAAATTCAAAATTACTTTATAGTTTTATAACAAATGATGTAAGTAAATATTATCAAATAACAAAAATTATAATATCCAATGTTGGCATTATACCATTAATAGTAATATTTACAATAACAAATAGTTTCAATCTTAACATGTGCCCAACATCCTTTAGCCCTAACACAACCTCCCAACCTTTTAGCCATAACAGTGCTCAAAAGATGAGTACATTTACTGTCATCACTTTTCAAATGACTATCTGAGTTTTAAAGAGTTTAAAGACTAAAGTACACAACTAGGAAGTGTTTGAGCCATAATTTTACTCTAGGCATTCCTGTTCCAAAGCCTGTTCTCTTCACTATTGTATAATGAAAATAAGAAATCAGACCACTTTTGTGGAGAGTGCATTAACACTGTGGGTCAAAACCTATAGAGAAATTCATACTATCTGACAATGATTCTGCTTCTAGGGTGTTTTCCTCTTTTAAAATAATTAATGATGCAGTCAAGGTCATTACAGTTTATTATCCAAGCATTAAAAGAATGTTTTCAAATAATAATGATATAGGACAATGCTCAAGGCATAATATTGTGTAAAAAAGAAAAGAAAAAACATTGGAAAAAACTCCAAATAGAGAATAATCTATATATAGCAGATATTTATATACATGAATGCATAATATGTATGCAGTCATATATAATGTATATGTGCATACAAAAATATGTGTATGTTAATGTAAGAAAATATTAAAAGTAGTAATTTGTATGGCAAAATTATAGGTTTTTTCTTTTTTAAAATTTTACAAAATTTTCAATAATAGGCATACATTTTGTTTACATTCAAGTATCAATGCTAATAATTAAAAATGACTTTCAAACTATCAAGCCTATAATTTTTAGTGCTAATATAATGCTTAATATAGTTAATCAAACAAGAATGAACATGTTTAGAAAACTGATTAAACCAAGTAAATTAAATTTAAATGAGATTCATTTTGTATACAGGCATGTTTTCATTTACATAAAGAGTGTATTTTCCTAGTATAAGTATGTCTTTTCGTGTGGCTGCTTTTATGCTTCTATTTTGCTAGCTTTTTGTCCTATATGCCCATTGTTAGGTCATCTTATTTTCTTTTTAGTGTTCATTTCTGCCAGGAAAGGGCATATCTTTGAATGTCCTTTCTGTTTTAGTGTCTAGTACAGCACCAATAAGATTTCTGCTTCCTTAACTGAGCTTTCACATTTTAGTTGGCAATAGAATGGATCAGTGGCACAAAAAGTGTACACAATGGCTCACCAAATATTATTTCAAAAGATGTAAATTCTAACTTTTTTATTTTTTTCTCTCTGATATTAAGGTCAGTTACTCTTTATCACAGTACTTTAAGTTCTGAGAAAGGAGGTAATATTCCAGACAGAACTTATTGTCCAAACCAGGAAACTTTTTGAGAGTAAAGTGGATGCTATCATTAATTAGGCTGGGGCAACTGTCAAAAACTGTCTTTATCTTGTGCAAACCTAGACTCTTGGTCTCCATAACAAGTGTTAGTATGACCACTCAAATTTAATTTTAATATTCAAATGGAAGATTTGTTATTCAATTATCAGGAAGTAATTACAAACCCCTTTTAATATATATGGTAACAGTAAATTGATATATTACCCCATTTTGAAGAGGGTGGAGATTGTAGAACCTGACTTTCCTTGTTTCCATTTAGAGTGTTGCTAAATTTATGTCATAGGTCCAACTTGAAATTCAACATTTTACTCCTTAATTGATCTAAATTTTTTTATTTTCTGGCTCAGGGTTATCCATTTCTCAGAGTTCTGCATGTTCTCTTTGTTTTACAAGCACTGTAGTAGAGAAATGAGATTTTAATTCCTCAGGAGGGATGTCATACTTTAGAGAGAAAGACAAGGCTGCTTCAAGACAGAGTTACCGGGTTCAGCTTAGTTCACCCTCTGGTTTGATGACTTGTTCCTACAGCTTATTCTCTTATCTACAGTTTCGTTATGTGAGCCTCAGAACATACCTTATCTCAAGTCAGCCTCCTTTATTATTCTTGGGCTTATTCAAACCTTTAAAAGCTATGTGGATGTAAAGTATATACAGTGGTTTTTAGTAAAGATGCATGTCAACAATTATGTAAGTTTGAGCTCTTTAAGTTTATTTCTTCTAAAATTATACTGTAAAAACCTGACTTTATTTTTAAAATGTTAAAGGAAAGTCAAATATGCATAAAGTCTCCCTATGCATATGCTTCATTTTTGAGTGGTAGCCAGTGCTTACATACTAAGGTGAAATTCTTTCCACCCATTATTGTTGTTACCAACAAAGAAACTCATGACCTATGAAGATTTCTGAGTATATGACTTACTAGAAAATAATTTAGAATTACAGAAAATAATTTAGAATTGGAGAAAATAATTTAGACTCTTACAGGAAGGAGAGAATGAGGAACCCAATATAGACTTATGACTGCCAAAAACCTTTAAACTTTATGATGGGAATTTATATAATATTGCTTTCTCACCGGATGCTTAGAATGTTACTCAGTCACTGACAGTTAGAATAAAATATTAAAGGTGAGGAAGTCCTAGTGTGATCATACAGCTTCATTCCTGGATTTTAGACAAAACTGACAGCCAGACAGCATTGTTCCTGGCTTGATGTTTTCATTGCTCTTTTTTTCTACCTATTTATTGGACTTATATTATCTTGAAGGATATGTCCATAGATTTGTCTTCCACTTGAATGAGGGATGCATGAAGACACATTTGATTATCTTTCATTGTGATTCTTGACCGTATTGCCTAATTTGTATTAGGTTTTCAATAGATATGTTTAGAATGAATTAATGAGGAAATGAATGATTATATAAATTAAATTTTAAGAGATTACATGATTGCTCGCCATCACACAGCAGGATAGCAAGAATGTCAGGCCCCCTCAATTTAAGCTTTCTATTCTCTACACCAGGCTGTTCTAATAATATCTGCAGCCAGACTCCTTGTTCCAGGACTGTCGGTTCTGTCTGTTTTAATCTTTGCTAGAAGCAGAATAGCACAGCAACTAAGATTGATTTCAACTTCCTAGGAATAGGTCCTTGTTCTGCCTCAATCGTGGACAAGTTATTTCACATTTCTAATCTCTGTGTTTTATGTTTTATTTTGCAAAAAGAGAAAAACAATGTATATCACATAGGATGGTACTGAGGATTAAGTAAGATAATTATAAAATGGTTGTTGCATTTCCTAGGACGTCCTAAGAACTCCAGCT
This sequence comes from Delphinus delphis, assembly GCF_949987515.2. Taxonomy (NCBI): domain Eukaryota; kingdom Metazoa; phylum Chordata; class Mammalia; order Artiodactyla; family Delphinidae; genus Delphinus; species Delphinus delphis. The sequence goes on from NC_082699.1 coordinate 19,325,360, forward strand.
GCCTATCCTCTTGTTCTTCAATCACACTGGCCTACAGGAAGTTCCCAGAGGTCTCCTCCTAAATGTAAAATTCTTAGAGGTCTTCTCTAATCACACTGGAAATAGCCTTCATCACATTATCGTCTCATCTTGTTTCATTTCTCTTCATTGTATTTAGCTGATATGTATTTTATAGTACCCCCTTGCTCACAAGAATGAGGTTCACGAGAAGAGGGACTTTGTCTTCCTTATTCACTGCTCTATCCCCAGCACTTAGAGGAGTACCTTGCTTATGGCATCTTTTTTTTTTTTTTCTTGAACATCTTTATTGCAGTATAATTGCTTTACAATGATGTGTTAGTTTCTGCTTTATAACAAAGTGAATCAGTTATACATATACATATATCCCCATATCTCTTCCCTCCTGCATCTCCCTCCCTCCCGCCCCTCCAGGTGGTCACAAAGCACCGAGCTGATCTCCCTTTGCTATGCGGCTGCTTCCCGCTAGCTATATATTTTACATTTGGTAGTGTATATATGTCCATGCCACTCTCTCACTTTGTCTCAGCTTACCCTTCCACCTCCTGGTTTGCTCAAGTCCATTCTCTAGTAGGTCTGCATTTTTATTCCCGTCTTGCCCCAGGGGTCTTCATGACCATTTTTTGTTGTTGTTTTTTAGATTCCATATATATGTGTTAGCATGCGGTATTCGTTTTTCTCTTTCTGACTTACTTCACTCTGTATGACAGACTCTAGGTCCATCCACCTCGACAAATAACTCAATTTCGTTTCTTTTTATGGCTGAGTACTATTCCATTGTATATATGTGCCACATCTTCTTTATCCATTCATCTGTTGATGGACACTTAGGTTGCTTCCATGTCCTGCCTATTGTAAATAGAGCTGCAATGAACATTGTGGTACATGACTCTTTTTGAATTATGGTTTTCTCAGGGTATATGCCCAGTACTGGAATTGCTGGGTCGTATGATAGTTCCATTTTTAGTTTTTTAAGGAACCTCCGTACTGTTCTCCATAGTGGCAGTATCAATTTACATTCCCACCAACAGTGCAAGAGTGTTCCCTTTTCTCCGCATCCTCTCCAGCATTTATTGTTTGTAAATTTTTTGATGATGGCCATTCTTACCATGTGAGGTGATATAACATTGTACTTTTAATTTGCATTTCTCTAATGATTAATGATGTTGAGCATTCTTTCATGTGTTTGAAGGCAATCTGTATATCTTCTTTGGAGAAATGTCTATTAAGTCTTCTGCCCATTTGGGGATTGGGTTGTTTGTTTTTTTGATATTTAGCTGCATGAGCTGCTTGTAAATATTGGAGATTAATCCTTTGTCAGTTGTTTCATTTGCAAATACTTTCTCCCATTCTGACGGTTGTCTTTTCGTCTTGTTTATGGTTTCCTTTGCTGTACAAAAGCTTTTAAATTTCATTGGGTCCCATTTGTTTATTTTTGTTTTTATTTCCATTTCTCTAGGAGGTGGGTCAAAAAGGGTCTTGCTGTAATTTACATCATAGAGTGTTCTGCCTATGCTTTCCTCTAAGAGTTTGATAGTGTCTACTGGCCTTACATTTAGGTCTTTAATCCATTTTGAGTTTATTTTTGTGTATGGTGTTAGGGAGTGTTCTAATTTCATTCTTTTACATGTAGCTGTCCAGTTTTCCCAGCACCACTTATTGAAGAGGCTGTCTTTTCTCCACTGTATATTCTTGACTCCTTTATCAAAGATAAGGTGACCATATGTGCATGGGTTTATCTCTGGGCTTTCTATCCTGTCCCATTTATCTATATTTCTGTTTTTGTGCCAGTACCATACTGTCTTGATTACTGTAGCTTTGTATTATAGTCTGAAGTCAGGGAGCCTGATTCCTCCAGCTCCATTTTTCATTCTTAAGGTTGCTTTGGCTATACAGGGTCTTTTGTCTTTCCATACAAATTGTGAAAACTTTTTTTAATTAATTAATTTAGTTTTGGCTGTGTTGGGTCTTCGTTTCTGTGCGAGGGCTTTCTCCAGTTGCGGCAAGCGGAGACCACTCTTCAACACTGTGTGGGGGCCTCTCACTGTCACGGCCTTTCCCATTATGGAGCACAGGCTCCAGACGCGCAGGCTCAGTAGTTGTGGCTCACGGGCTTAGTTGCTCCACAGCATGTGGGATCTTCCCAGACCAGGGCTCGAACCCGTGTCTCCTGCATTGGCAGGCAGATTCTTAACCACTGCACCACCAGGGAAGCCCCAAATTGTGAAATTTTTTGTTCTACATATGCAAAAAATGCCAGTGGTAGTTTGATAGGGATTGCATTGAATCTGGAGATTGCTTTGGGTAGTATAGTCATTTTCACAATGTTGATTCTTCCAATCCAAGAATATGGTATATCTCTCCATCTGTTTGTGTCATCTTTAATTTCTTTCATCAGTGTCTTATAATTTTCTGCATACAGGTCTTTTGTCTCCTTAGGTAGCTTTATTCCTAGATATTTTATTCTTTTTGTTGTAATGGTGAATGGGAGTGTTTTCTTAATTTCATTTTCAGATTTTTCATCATTAATGTATAGGAATGCAAGAGATTTCCGTGCATTAATTTTGTATCCTGCTACTTTACCAAATTTATTGATTAGCTCTAGTAGATTTCTGGTAGCATCTTTCAGATTCTGTATGTATAGTATCATGTCATCTGCAAACAGGGACAGCTTTACTTCTTTGCTGATTTGGATTCTTTTTATTTCTTTTTCTTCTCTGATTGCTGTGGCTAGAACTTCCAAAACTATATTGAATGAAAGTGGTGAGAGTGGGCAACCTTGTCTTGTTCCTGATCTTAGTGGAAATGGTTTCAGTGTTTCACCATTGAGGATGATGTTGGCTGTGGGTTTGTCATATATGGCCTTTATTATGTTCAGGTAAGTTCCCTCTGGGCCTACTTTCTGGAGGGTTTTTATGATAAATCGGTGTTGAATTTTGTCAAAAGCTTTCTCTGCATCTATTGAGATGATCATATGGTTTTTCTCCTTCAATTTGTTAATATGGTGTATCACATTGATTGATTTGCGTATATTGAAGAATATTCACATTCCTGGGATACACCCCACTTGATCACGGTGTATGATCCTTTTAATGTGCTGTTGGATTCTGTTTGCTAGTATTTTGTTGAGGATTTTTGCATCTATGTTCATCAGAGTTATTGGCCTGTAGTTTTCTTTCTTTGTGACATCTTTGTCTGGTTTTGGTATCAGGGTGATAGTGGCCTCGTCAAATGAGTTTGGGAGTGTTCCTCCCTCTGCTATATTTTGGAAGAGTTTGAGAAGGATAGGTGTTAGCTCTTCTCTAAATGTTTGATAGAATTCACCTGTGAAGCCATCTGATCCTGGGCTTTGGTTTGCTGGAAGATTTTTAATCACAGTTTCAATTTCAGTGCTTATGATTGGTGTGTTCATATTTTCTATTTCTTCCTGGTTCAGTCTCGGAAGTCTGTGCATTTCTAAGAATTTGTCCATTTCTTCCAGGTTTTACATTTTATTGGCATATAGTTACTTAATAGTAATCTCTCATGATCCTTTGTATTTCTGCAGTGTCATTTGTTACTTCTCCTTTTTAACTTCTAATTCTATTGATTTGAGTCTTCTCCGTTTTTTTCTTGATTAGTCTGGCTAGTGGTTTATCAGTTTTGTTTATCTTCTCAAACAACCATTTGTGGTTTGTTGATCTTTGCTATCATTTCCTTCATTTCTTTTTCATTTATTTCTGATCTGATCTATATGATTTCTTTTCTTCTGCTAACTGTGGGGTTTTTTGTTCTTCTTTCTCTAATTGCTTTAGGTGTAAGGTTAGGTTGTTTATTTGAGATGTTCCTTGTTTCTTAATGTAGGATTGTATTGCTAAAATCTTGCCTCTTAGAACTGCTTTTGCTGCATCCCATAGGTTTTGGGTCATCGTGTTTTCATTGTCATTTGTTTCTAGGTATTTTTTGATTTCCTCTTTGATTTCTTCAGTGATCTCATGGTTATTAAGTACCATATTATTTAGCCTCCATGTGTTTGTATTTTTTACAGATTTTTTCCTGTAATTGATATCTAGTCTCATAGTGTTGTGGTCAGAAAAGATACTTGATACGATTTCAATTTTCTTAAATTTCCCAAGCCTTGATTTGTGACCCAAGATATGATCTGTTCTGGAGAATGTTCCATGAGCACTTGAGAAGAAAGTGTATTCTGTTGTTTTTGGATAGAATGTCCTATAAATATCAGTTAAGTCCATCTTGTTTCATGTATCATTTAAAGCTTGTGTTTCCTTATTTATTTTCATTTTGGATGATTTGCCCATTGGTGAAAGTGGGGTGTTAAAATCACCTACTATGGTTGTGTTACTGTCGATTTCCCCTTTTATGGCTGTTAGTATTTGCCTCATGTATTGAGGTGCTCCTATTTTGGGTTCGTAAATATTTACAACTGTTATATCTTCTTCTTGGATTGATCCCTTGGTCATTATGTAGTGTCCTTCTTTGTCTCTTGTAATAGTCTTTGTTTTAAAGTCTCTTTTGTCTGATATGAGAATTGCTACTCCAGCTTTCTTTTGATTTCCATTTGCATGGAATATCTTTTTCCATCCCCTTACTTTCAGTCTGTATGTGTCCCTAGGTCTGAAGTGGGTCTCTTGTAGACAGCATATAGATGGGTCTTGATTTTGTATCCATTCAGCAAGCCTGTGTCTTTTGGTTGGAGCATTTAATCCATTCACATTTAAGGCAATTATCGATATGTATGTTCCTATGACCATATTCTTAATTGTTTCATGTTTGTTATTGTAGGTCTTTTCCTTCTCTTGTGTTTCCTGCCTAGAGAAGTTCCTTTAGCATTTGTTGTAAAGCTGGTTTGGTAGTACTGAATTCTCTTAGCTTTTGCTTGTCTGTGAAGGTTTTAATTTCTCCGTCAAATCTGAATGAGATCCTTGCTGGCATGAGTAATCTTGGTTGTAGGTTTTTCCCCTTCATCACTTTAAATATGTCCTGCCACTACCTTCTGGTTTGCAGAGTTTCTGCTGAAAGATCAGCTGTTAACCTTATGGGGATTCCCTTGTTTGTTGTTTGTTGCTTTTCCCTTGCTGCTTTTATTTTTTCTTTGTATTTAATTTTTGATAGTTTGATTAATATGTGCCTTGGCGTGTTTCTCCTTGGATTTATCCTGTATGGGACTCTCTGTGCTTCCTGGACTTGATTAACTATTTCCTTTCCCATATTAGGGAACTTTTCACCTATAATCTTTTCAAATATTTTCTCAGTCCCTTCCTTTTTCTCTTCTTCTTCTGGGACCCCTATAATTCAAATGTTGGTGTTTTAATGTTGTCCCAGAGGTCTCTGAGACTGTTCTCAATTCTTTTCATTCTTTTTTCTTTATTCTGGTCTGCAGTAGTTATTTCCACTATTTTATCTTCCAGGTCACTTATATGTTCTTCTGCCTCAGTTATTCTGCTATTGATCCCTTCTAGAGTATTTTTAATTTCATTTACTGTGTTGTTCATCACTGTTTGTTTGCTCTTTAGTTCTTCTAAGTCCTTGTTAAACGTTTCTTGTATTTTCTCCATTCTATTTCCAAGATTTTGGATCATCTTTACTATCATTATTCTGAATTCTTTTTCAGGTAGACTGCCTATTTCTTCTTCATTTGTTAGGTCTGGTCGGTTTTGACCTTGGTCCTTCATCTGCTCTGTGTTTCTCTGTCTTCTCATTTTGCTTCACTTACTGTGTTTGGTGTCTCCTTTTTGCAGGCTGCAAGTTCGTAGTACCCATTGCTTTTGGTGTCTGCCCCCAGTGGCTAAGGTTGGTTCAGTGGGTTGTGTAGGCTTCCGGGTGGAGGGGACTAGTGCCTGTGTTCTGGTGGATGAAGCTGCATCTTGTCTTTCTGGTGGGTAGGTCCATGTCTTGTGGTGTGTTTTGGGTTGTCTGTGGCCTTATTATGATTTTAGGAAGCCTCTCTGCTAATGGGTGGGGCTGTCTTCCTGTCTTCCTAGCTGTTTGGCATAGGATGTCCAGCACTCCAGCTTGCTGGTCATTGAGTGAAGATGGGTTTTGGCATTGAGATGAAGATCTCTGGGACATTTTCACCGTTTGATATTATGTGGAGCTGGGAGGTCTCTTGTGGACCAATGTACTGAACTTGGCTATCCCACCTCTGAGGCAGTGACCTGACGCCTGGTTGGAGCATGAAGAGCCTGTCATCCACACAGCTCAGAATAAAAGGGAGGAAAAAGAAAGAAAGAAAGAACGAAAGGAAGGAAGGAAGGAGGGAAGAAAGAAAGAAGAGAGCAACCAAACCAAAAAACAAATCCACCAATGATAACAAGAGCTAACGACTATACTAAAAAAAAACAAAAACAAACAAAAAACTGGAGAGACAGAACCCTAGGAAAAATGGTAAAAGCAAAGCTATACAGACAAAATTACACACAGAAGCATACACATACACACTCACAAAAAGAGAAAAAGGGAAAATGAAAACATATTTTTGCTCCCAAAGTCCACCTCCTCAATTTGGGATGGTTTGTTGTCTATTCATATATTCCACAGATGCAGGTACATCAAGTTGATTGTGGAGATTTAATCCACTGCTCCTGAGGCTGCTGGGAGAGATTTCCCTCTCTCTTCTTTGTTTTCACAGCTCCTGGGTTTCAGCTTTGGATTTGGCCCCACCTCTGCGTGTAGGTCGCCTGAGGGCATGTGTTCCTTGTTCAGTCAGGACGGGGTTATAGGAGCAGCTGATTCAGGGGCTCTGGCTCACTCAGGCCGGGGTGAGGGAGGGGTACGGATGCGGGGCGAGCCTGTGGCCACATAGGCCGGTGTGATGTTGCACCAGCCTGAGGCGTGCAGTGCGTTCTCCCGGGGAAGTTGTTCCTGGATCACGGGACCCTGGCAGTGGCGAGCTGCACAGGCTCCCGGGAGGGGAGGTGCAGAGAGTGACCTGTGCTTGCACACAGGCTTCTTGGTGGTGGCAGCAGCGGCCTTAGCGTCTCATGCCTGTCTCTGGAGTCCGCGCTGGTAGCTGTAACTTGGGCCCGTCTCTGGAGCTCCTTTAAGCAGTACTCTGAATCCCCTCTCCTCGTGCACCAGGAAACAAAGAGGCAAGAGAAAGTCTCTTGCCTCTTCGGCAGGTCCAGACTTTTTCCCGGACTCCCTCCTGGCTAGCCGTGCTTCACTAACCCCCTGCAGGCTGTGTTCACGCCGCCAACCCCAGTCCTCTCCCTGCGCTCCAACCGAAGCCCAAGCCTCAACTCCCAGCCCCACCCAGCAGGTGAGCAGACAAGCCTCTCGGGCTGGTGAGTGCCGGTAGGCACCTATCCTCTGTTCGGGAACGTCTCCGCTTTGCCCTCCGCACCCCTGTTGCTGCGCTCTCCTCTGTGGCTCCGAAGCTCGCCCCCTCCGCCACCCGCAGCCTCCGCCCGCAAAGAGGCTTACTAGTGTGTGGAAATCTTTCCTCCTTCACGGCTCCCTCCCACTGGTGTCGGTCCCGTCCCTATTCTTTTGTCTCTGTTTTTTCTTTTTTCTTTTGCCCTACCCAGGTACATGGGAAGTTTCTTGCCTTTTGGGAAGTCTGAGGTCTTCTGCCAGCATTCAGTAGGTGTTCTGTAGGAGTTGTTCCACGTGTAGATGTATTTCTGATGTATTTGTGGGGAGGAAGGTGATCTCCACGTCTTACTCTTCCACCATCTTGAAGCTCCTCTTGCCTATGGCCTCTTGAAACACCTATTTTTTCCCTGAACAAAGGGAATCGTATAAGAACATGCTGTTATTAAAAGTTAAACTACTTAGAATCACTCGTATATGTGGATGTTAGTATAAACATTAGGATTTTGGAGGGAATGATGTAAGATTGTCAATCATATATGAAAAATGAGATATAGGCATTGAGTCCCTCCTCCCCCCCGTTACTCCTACACCCATCCGTTTTCTGCAAATAACATATTCCTCAAATGCATTTTCTATTCCATCAAAAACCAAACAAGTAATTAGTCTTCCAAATTAAGTATATCAGCCCTCAGAGTAATAAAACACTAACTGTAAGATTTTCAGTGATTGACTTCCTGAAAAATTAATACCAGATAACTGTACTCTTTTTGAGAACAAAAAGTGTAATAGTTTTTGAGAACATAAAATTTATGAACTTTTTTAACCTAAGTGTTATGTTTCATATAGCTCTTCCATCTGTCTCTATTTAGAAATATTTTATTTATTCGTATTTAGGTAATCACATTGCTTCGAGACAGATAGGAAATGATTGATAATTTTTAAGAATTTTCATAAAATGTTGGTATCCTTAGTCACACACATATTCAACAATGGCAACAATGCAATGATTAATGTTCAGGTAATTTATGCTCCAGAGAACAATTAATTGCTACAACCTGGAATTTCCTATTATGCATGAACTTTGAAGAACTATAATTTTCTGGATAACTCAGCTGAAAGTCTAGCAAAATGGAATGTGCAAGTAATTTCAGAAAGTGTTCTACTAACATTTATCTTGATAAATTATTTCAGTTCTACGTTTGATTTTGCAGACACATCACAATGTCATTGTGTCATTGAGATAACTGAAAAAGCTCATAGAAGTGATAATTGCCTCTATATTTTCCAGTTGGATGTTAAAATGATTTAAAAAAAATAACCATGATGCACTGTTAACACAATTTCTTCTATAAGTTACTTTAGCTGCTTTTAAAATATTAGCAGTTGCAGTATTTGCATATTTTCTCTATGAATACTGATTTAATCTCATCTCGCTCAAAAAACTAAACCAAACCAAACCAAACCAAACCAAAAGCAAAAACAGAACGTCCTAATTGAATAGAGTAATAACTCTATGGAATTAGGTATTCTAAATCAGAACTGGTTTGTAGCATGTTGTACAAACTTTTCTATCTTATGAACTTAATTGACTAAGTGGTTATGGGAACTATAAAATACATTTTTCACCTGACACTTCTTTGTCCAGGAGTACACAACATTTTATAAACCTGCCCTTAACCTCACATACCTAAAAGGCTCATTTTCTACATTTCTGAGAGCTTATTCTCTATGTAAGATCTTAATTGAATTATTCAAAATTCAGCATAGCATTTATATTATTACTGAGGAAGGAAACAAAAGTAGAAGGTTAATTCTGGATGCATTGAGCACCTACTAAGAATGAGATTTTAAAAGTTTGAGGGTGGTATGAGCACAGAGATATAACACAGTTCAAGAAGAGACTTATGGGGCTGTTATAAGCATTTGCTGATTTGTATGCTTTCATCGTCCCAAAGGAAGCAGGGATCAAATTTTTGTGATTTCTACTGAAACACAAAATAAAACAAAAACCCATTCTGACTTGAACAATTCAGATATATGTGAATGTCTCCATTACCCTGTAAGCTCCTTGAAGGCAGGAATTATATCCTCTTCATTTCTTTGTTTCCTAAATGCCTGGTACATGTGTTACATTTATTTAATTGAATTTACACCCTCGTGGGAAGAGGCAATAACCTCCACTTACAGGTTGGCATTCAAGGGCAGAGTTCATGTTGCTTCAGCGTAGTAAGTCGGTCAAAGTTAAGAACACAGTTTTCATCTCACGAATGCTTTTAAATCTGAAGCAAAATTACAAGAATAATAATAATCCCTCTTGCTCTATTTTTATTTTCCTAATGACTTCCTGACATTTTAAACTATTTTTAATAGATAAAATATTAATGTAAAAATTCTGATTAACTTAAAATATATAATTTTAAGGGACAGTAATGATTTTTTTATCTTAGTAAGATTATGAAACAAGCTATTGTAATTATATTCAAAATACAATATAAAATATTAGGCATTTAAAATTTTTACCATTTATTTTTTGTTCACTTATAATAACTACATTCATTTAAAGTTCATTCAACAAATGTTTGTGTATATGTCTGTCTGTCATCTATCTGCCTATCTATCCATCTGTCATTCACACACTTCTAGGCAGGGTGGGATTATAGAGACATAATTCCTATTCTGTAATGAGAAGGAGCTTCATAGTAGCTAGGTGAACAACACACATAAAATTGAATCGAATGTAAGCTAAATGATAGTATCAAACGTGTCTTGTAGCAGTATGTATTTGACTGCATCCCTAGTCAGTATTCATGAGTGTCATGAGTTCTTAGGAAGGAGAGATCACTGTGGTCTGTCAAGAATATAAGACCTACTGTGCAGAATTTTAAACTCATGTTTGAATTTTTCTCATTATGTAGAAAATTCTGATTTCTCTGTGCTAAACAAATAAGCTATATAAAATATGATCAGGAAATCAATAGGAGCACGAAAAAAATAGCTGCTTTGTTGGGTGATAGGATTCCAGATAATAAGATATTTATTCTAGCCTTGACTTCATAATATTGCTTGTGTAGTCCTGTTTATAAATAAACTGTTTACTTTGGCTTCATATTAGCAAAGAGAAATAAATTCTGCTATGTCCTTGTTTAAAATCAAGTAACTAATTCATGTATATCTTCATTCAGGGAATGTTTGTTCATTTATGCATTTAATCATATACTGTTTATTCATACCTCCTGTCTTAGTTTGGGCTGCTCTAACAAATTACTGTAGACTGGGTGGCTTAAACAACAAACATTTATTTCTCACAGTTCTGGAGGCTGGAAGTCCAGGATCATGGCACCAGCACGGTACCAGCCCTCTTCAGGGTTGCAGACAGCTGACGTCTTGCTGTATCCTCACATGGCAGAAAGACATCTAGCTAGCTCTCTGGCCTCTTCTTATAAGGGCACTAATCCTATTCATAAGCATTCCACCTTCATGACCTAATAACCTCCCAAAGGTCTCACCTCTAAATACCATCACATTGAGATTAGGGTTTCAAAATATGAACTTCAGGAGGACACGAACATTCAGTTTATAACAATTCCTATCCATTGGAGTGATCCAGATACTGATGGTGGGATGGACCGGCACTTGTCTTCAGAATGCTAGCGGTCTAGAAAAAGATCCCCATCTCTGAATGGTAAATTTATGTGTGTGTGTGTGTATGTGTGTGTGTGTGTTTGCATGTATATGGCCATATAAGTGTATGAAACTCTGTAAGTATTTAATGAGCTCCTATTAGCTTCATACAAGATACAGGAACTTTTCTGTTTGGTGATGTATGAAATTCACCCTCACATCCCAGGTAAGAAACACCCAAAGTAGAAGTTTTCTGGGAGCCAAAGCAAAACAACCACGTGAGATCTGAAAGATCTTTTGGTCAATATCAATAATGGTTCCCTAAAGAGTTGTTTTACAAATGACATAGGTAGTGTCTTGATGTGATATACATACCAGTTGAAAAGCATATGCCATGAAAAATAGGGGGAATTTTGTAATTATTTTTCTTTAGTCACATTTTATACTTTTTAGAGTGATCAAGATTTTCAGTGAGAATTCACCTAGTTGTGAGGCCTCCTGGATACTAATTAACTTTTGCCATGTTATGATCCTGTACACAGAAAGGTTAAATACATTGCATCTGAGAAAAAAATCTCTTTAAAAACACTGTGTACACAAAGAATTCCTGAAAATGACTGGTAACTAAGTGGTTTGAAAGAGTTAAAATAATTCCCTGTAGGGCTAGTCCATGAAGACAATACCTAGCCCTGTATTGAAAAAACGGACATGGTTTTCAAACTTAGTCTCTTTATGTGGGAAGATTGTGGTGACAGAAAATGCTTATTTCCTTTAATTCAGTTTACCACTTAATCTATAAATGCAAACAATGTTAAAGAATGCTTGAAAAAAATTAATTTGGAAGCCAACATTAACCTCCCAAACCAGCTGAAGTTGCTCAAAAGACAATAAGGGCAAAATTTCATTATATAGACTTCAAGTGGGATTTTAAAAAACCCCATAGCCTTTCCAACTAAAATGATGAATGCTGTTCTGATTCTAATTGACAAGTGTTATATATAAAAGAGTTCTTGCCTTCATTCTTATCAAAACTATGGGGATTTCCAATGATAGGACAATATTATGTGGGTGGAAACTTCTCAGAAGAATAGAGAACTTATCAGTATTTACTTAGCTTCTATTACATTCAGAGCCATAAAAGCAACTACACTCATAAATTTATAGCCAGTCAAGGATATTACCTCTTCCCCAAAGAGGCTAGATATTAAAGGAGTAGAGTGAATGAGCTCAAATCATGAAGTGGTTTCAATATTGGAGGACTTTTCCCCCTTCATATTTCAATTTGTAGACAGTATGTTATGAAGAATCACTGGCTAGCTAAATTTAGGTGTTCAGAAGCAAAAAACAATCTTAACCATTTTTTTCTTACGAGTTTTCTTTTTCTTCTACAATTAGTACTTAATAATAATACCTACACTTTAATGAACTCTAACTGTAGACTAATGGTCACCAAACTTGCTTGAATAAATGTTTTTTATAAATTCACCTTTCCAGATAAAGAAACCAGAGGTTCATAGAGGTTAGGAATCTAGCTCAAAATCGCATAGCAGAGACAGGGCTTAAGCCCAGATCTTTCTGATTCTGGAGCAGATTCTGTATTAGCTTCCTAATTCTACTGTAACAAATTACCACCAACTGAGTGGCTTGAAATAACACAGATTTATTATTTTACAGCTCTTAAGGTCAGAAGTCCAAAAGAGGTCTCACTGGGCTAAATTCCAGGCGTCAGCAAGGCTGCATTCCTCTGCAGACTCTAAGGGAGAATGTGTTCTCTTGCCTTTTTCTGCTTCTACAATCTTCCTCCATTCCTTGGCTCATGGCCCCTTATTCCATCTTCAAAGCCAACAACCCCATCGCTCTAACCTTTTTCTTTTTTTTTTTAATAATAAATTTATTTATTTATTTATCTATTTTTGGCTGCGTTGGGTCTTCGTTGCTGCACGCAGGCTTTCTCTGATTGCGGCTAGCGGGGGCTACTCATTGTTGCAGTGCTCGGGCTTCTCATTGCTGTGGCTTTCTCTTGTTGTGGAGCACGGGCTCTAGGCATGCAGGCTTCAGTAGTTGTGGCTCACAGGCTCTAGAGCACAGGCTCAGTAGTTGTGGCACACGGGCTTAGTTGCTCTGCAACATGTGGGATCTTCCTGGACCAGGGATTGAACCTGTGTATCCTGCATTGGAAGGTGGATTCTTAACTACTGCACCACGAGGGAAGTCCCTCTAACCTTTATTTCTGTCATCACATCTCCTTTTCTGACTCTCTTGTCTCCTGGTTCCATATTTTAAAAACTCTTGTAACTACGCTGGGCCCATCCAGACTATCCACGATAATCTCCTTATTTAAAGGTTCTTAATCACATCTGCAAAGTCACTTGCCATATAAGGTAACATATTCATAGCTTCCAAAGATTAGGGCATCTTTGAAAGACCATTAATCTGCCTACCACAGAAGTTAAAGTAGATCTAGGTAAATATACTGCAGTTGCATGTGTATTTTAAAATTAATATTTTGATATTGTAATTTAGTAGCCCGAAATTATAATCAGTAAGATTAATGATCACTAAAATGATGATAGTATATAATATGAATATATTATGTAATCTGTATATAGTATATATTATACAATGGAATGGTTTTGAATCCAGAAAAATTCCTGCTGCATCATTTACTACCTGTACAACCTGAGGTAAATCTCTTAGTGCCATTTCTTTAGGATTGAAATGGTGGTAAATTAAAACAAAATTTATCCTTAGAACAAATGGAAACAATTAGATGGTAGATGGTCTACAAATAACATTCCGCTGCTCAGTATTCTCTTTTTTACTTTCTAGTATTCAGTGCCTGCTTTGTTTGTTTTTTACTATAATGTTAAATTTGGGTATTTGAATTAATTCATTAACCTGATGATGGCTTTTTCTCATTCCATTTCAGGTACTTAGTTTTTTAAGATGAAGTTTTCTTTGTTGTTTGTTATTATTATAAGTGTACAACTAGTAGTTTTGTGGGAAATGGATCCTGGGTCAGTCTTTTATTGGGCTGGCCAAAAAGTTTATTTGGGTTTTTCCGTAAGACCGTATGAAAAAACCCGAGCGAACTTTTTGGCCAGCCTAATAAAAATGATTTTTTTTTTTCTTTTTTTTTTTTTGAGGTATGCGGGCCTCTCACTGTTGTGGTCTCTCCCGTTGCGGAGCACAGGCTCCAGACACGCAGGCCCAGTGGCCATGGCTCATGGACCGAGCTGCTCCGCAGCATGTGGAATCCTCCCAGACCAGGGCACGAACCCGTGTCCCCTGCATTGGCAGGTGGACTCTCAACCACTGTGCCACCAGGGAAGCCCTAAAAATGATTTTTAAAGATAAATCATGATGAAAAATCTGAAAGAGAAATTAAGAACACACTCCCATTTACCATTGCAACAAAAAGAATAAAATACCCAGGAATAAACCTACCTAAGGAGACAAAAGACCTGTATGCAGAAAACTATAAGACACTGATGAAAGAAATTAAAGATGATACAAACAGATGGAGAGATATACCATGTTCTTGGATTGGAAGAATCAACTTTGTGAAAATGACTATACTACCCCAAGCAATCTACAGATTCAATGCAATCCCTATAAACTACCACTGGCATTTTTCACAGAACTAGAACAAAAAATTTCACAATATGTATGGAAACACAAAAGGCCCCAAATATCCAAAGCAATCTTGAGAAAGAAAAATGGAGCTGGAGGAATCAGACTCCCTGACTTCAGACTATACTACAAAGCTACAGTAATCATGACAGTAAGCTACTGGCACAAAAACAGAAATATAGATCAGTGGAACAGGATAGAAAGCACAGAGATAAACCCACACACATATGGTCACCTTATCTTTGGTAAAGGAGGCAAGATACAATGGAGAAAAGACAGCCTCCCTAATAAGTGGTGCTAGGAAAACTGGACAGCTACATATAAAAGAATGAAATTAGAAAACTTCCTAACACCATACACAAAAATAAACTTAAAATGGATTAAAGGCCTAAATGTAAGGCCAGACACTATAAAACTCTTAGAGGAAAACATAGGCAGAACACTCTATGACATAACTCACAGCAAGATCCTTTTTGACCCACCTTCTAGAGAAATGGAAATAAAAACAAAAATAAACAAATGGGACCTAATGAAACGTAAAAGCTTTTGAACAGCAAAGGAAACCATAAACAAGACAAAAAGACAACTCTCAGAATGGGAGAAAATATTTGCAAATGAAGCAACTGACATAGGATTAATCTCCAAAATACACAAGCAGCTCATGCAGCTCAATATCAGAAAACCAAACAACCCAATCCCCAAATGGGCAGAAGACCTAAATAGACATTTCTCCAAAGAAGATACACAGATTGTCAACAAACACATGAAAGGTTGCTCAATATCACTAATCATTAGAGAAATGCAAATCAAAACTACAATGAGATATCACCTCACACTGGTCAGAATGGCCATCATCAAAAAATCTACAAACAATAAATGCTGGAGGAGGTGTGGAGAAAAGGGAACCCTCTTGCACTGTTGGTGGGAATGTAAATTGATCCAGCCACCATGGAGAATAGTATGGAGGTTCCTTATAAAAATAAAAATAGAACTACCATAGGACCCAGCAATCCCACTACTGGGCATATACCCTGAGAAAACCATAATTCAAAAAGAGTCATGTACCACAATGTTCATTGCAGCTCTATTTACAATAGCCAGGACATGGAAGCAACCTAAGTCCCCATTGACAGATGAGTGGATAAAGAAGATGTGGCACATATATACAATGGAATATTACTCAGCCATAAAATAAACGAAATTGAGTTATTTGTCGAGGTGGATGGACCTAGAGTCTGTCATACAGAGTGAAGTAAGTCAGAAAGAGAAAAACAAATACCGAATTCTAACACATATATATGGAATCTAAAAAAATGGTTGTGATGAACCTAGCAGCAGGACAGGAATAAAGATGCAGACGTAGAGAGTGGACTTAAGGACATGGGGAGGGGGAAGGGTAAGCTGGGATGAAGTGAGAGAGTAGCATTGACATATATAC
Organism: Delphinus delphis; assembly: GCF_949987515.2. NCBI lineage: Eukaryota > Metazoa > Chordata > Mammalia > Artiodactyla > Delphinidae > Delphinus > Delphinus delphis. The sequence goes on from NC_082699.1 coordinate 19,341,384, forward strand.
ACTACCAAATATAAAATAGATAGCTAGTGGGAAGTAGCTACATAGCACAGGGAGATCAACTCAGTGCTTTGTGACCACCTAGAGAGGTGGGATAGGGATGGTGGGTGGGAGACACAAGAGGGAGGAGATATAGGGATATATGTATATGTATAGCTGATTCACTTTGTTATAAAGCAGAAACTAACACACCATTGTAAAGCAATTATACTCCAATAAACGTGTTAAAAAATAAAATAAAATAAGGATAAATCACAATCTCATGTTCTAGGAGAGTTATAACGAAAGTACCATCTCTGCCTTATCGTTCCCTACTTCAATCACGTTCTCAGCGGTAACTCCTACCTGTGGATTTTTAGTTGTTTTTCTTTGGATGGCTATTCTGCAATTCTTGATCATATGACTGTCAAATTTGAACTGATATAGCTGACTTCCGGTGTGAAAGTTGAGAATCTTTCCCACTTAGCTTACCTCACCTTTCCCCATCCCTTCTTTTAATATTTGACATTTATAGTTTTAGCTTTGTTCTTCTATTGATTACTTTTATAACTCAAAATAACGTAAAGTTTATTTCTTTTTTCCAACAAGTCTATACAGTTCACTTTCTAAGACAAGTTATTAATACTTCCACCCATGTCCTCAAATTTTCCTTCCTCCTCAGGCTAACTTTTTTAGTCAGCTAAACTTTTACTTTTATATTGTCAAGCTTGTTTATATTTACATACTTTCTATAACAGCCACTGTCTTCCTTTTTTTAATATGTTGACTCTAAATGTTGGAAACCTGTAAACATTTGTTTACAGGTTTGTTGACACTCCACTGACATTACCTAATGCTGAATCACAACTAGTGTGCTGTGTTCTTGGATAGAGTCCCATCCCAGTCCCATGCTTGGAAAAAAGTTCACTGTGTCCAAATGGACTCTCTCTTTATTATTTATTTATTTGTTTGTTTTAATTCAGTTGCTTGAAGTCATTCCAAATTACATTTGCTTTATGTGTGGGCCTTGACTTTTTCATACAGGTTTGTTTTTATTCTGAATTTTGTTTCGTTTTACTTCCTGCTCAAATTTTCTGTTATCTGTATTTTATTTTTCCCCTCAAAGTCTCAGAGTTTTTTCCCCTGGAAACTTCCCTTGTGAAGCTCTACATATTTTTTAAGTCTCACAATGCAGTATCCCCAAATTTCAGAAGGATATGAGTGTGGACCTTTTTTCACTCCTTGCATTGGGATCCCCATGGGCCTGTTCAATTTTGAAACTCATTATCATTCTTTAGTTTGGGGATATTTTCTTGTTTTTTTCTTTGATGATTTCTTCTTTCCCATTTCTTTGTTTTTTATTTTCTCATTTTCATTTCTATTCATTGGACCTCCTAGATTAGTTTTCTTTGTCTCTTGTCTTTATTTAATCTTTTTATTCTCTTTCCACTTTTGCTCTTCACATAAGAAATACTTCTATTGCTTACTTTTCAGTCTTCAGGTGCATTTCATGTTTTTGTTATTATATGTTTAATATCTAAGGTCTCTTTCTAGTTCTATGATTATTTCTATTTTTTAATTTATATTAATTTTTTGAAACTATAAGAAATACCATACATGCATAAAATCAGACATTGTCTTCAAGTTTGTCTTGGCTACTCTTATTCTTTTCAACACCATATAGATATTTAGAATGACCTTGTTAATATTCACTAAAAATCATGCTTGGATTTTCATTGGAAATGCTATAACTTCGTTGATTAATTTGCAAAGAGTTGAAAAACCTTTATTTATTGAGTAAGGTAATCCATGAACATGATATATCCCCCTTTTGGTATTTTCTTCAACTTTGGGGTTTTCTGAAAGGGGGTATTTCACATATATGTATCTTAACAAGTATATTATGATTTTATAGAAAACCACAATTTTAAGGGAAAAAAATACCCCTCTGTTTACTTGGAGGTAAAGGAAAAGCTGTGTTAATCAACTCTTGCTACAATACTGCATAACAACAATGACAAAATCATAAAATGCTCAGTGACTTATTGATGGTTTATTTATTTTTACACTCCTGAGGGTATAAAGTAGCCAATCTAGGCTAGGCTCCTTCGGGTTAAGGCTACATTACAGGTTTCTGATGAGGTTTCAGGCCTGAGGTCCAGGCTGAAGGAGCAGCAGAACGAGTGGCATGCTCTTTTCGTGGCAGATCACAGGTGCAGGAGAGAACAAGCTGAGCCATGCAAGCAGTTAAAGTTTCTGTTACATCATGTCCACTAACATTGTATTAGTCAAAGCAATTTCATGGCCAACTCCGACATGAGTGAGATAGGGAAGTGTATCCCACCCACAGTGGGAGGCACTGTAAAATTACATAGCACAGGGTGTGGATGTATAATCCTAGTACAAGAAACTGAATAATTGGATAATAATGCAGTTTATATCGGGAGGAACGTATATGAATAGAAGTACAAGTATTCTTGATGTGCATAACCTTTGTTTGTTTCCCACAAGCGTTGTTTTTTTTTTAAGAGTTTCACTTATAAGTTTAAAAACTTTTCTCATTTACTTTTTAGTGATATATAATTAGTTAACGCTACTGCAGTAGTGGTGAAAATCAGACGGGAAAGGGCCTCAGTCTCTCTCATGAATATAAGATCCGTGTTTCAAACTGTCCCACCAATATTCCTCAGAGACCTTATCCTCAATATGCACCGTTATTTCACTAATTCTTTATTTACTCTAATCCTGATGCTCCTTAATTTCCCATCACCAGATCTCTCTTTTATCTTCAAGTTTTTCTTCTTTCGCATCCCTATAGCCAACTGGTGAACAGATCCTGTCAGTTCCAACTCTGTCAGTGTACCTTTCACATCCCCTCACTCCATTTTTACTCCATTAGAAATTTTCATCTTTAACCAGGAGTTTTGCCTCACAGACGGGTGGGGACAGAAACATCTTACAGAAAAGAAATCTGAGAGTGCCCCACGTTTAGAGGCCTCAGCTGCTAGGTCCCTGGCTCTGCATTGACTTAAATCTCAATGTCTCTAAGATAGCATCTAAAGCCCTTTAGAATTTGGTCTCAATGTTCTCTCACCTGGGGAACCTCCAGCTTCCACCTCCTCTCCTCTGTCTGCCACTCAAACTATGTGAAATGCTGACTTCCAAACATTTACTCTTCTAGATGATTCTCTCATGACCTTGGCCATCATCTCCTGTCTTCTCCACTCAGTAAACCCCGATTCACCTTCCAGATCCAGTTCAGATGCCACCTTTGCCCTCAGGCATTGCCTGACTCACAGTTGGCGGTCTTCTGGGGTTCTCTCAGCATTCTACCCGAATATCCATTACAGAATTTCTTTCTTGGATTCTTTACTTTTGATTATAAAAGTATAAAAAAAAACTTTATAAAAATGAAATGACACATATAATGTTAAGAAGAAAATAAAGTCTGTAGAAATCATTGTTCTTCTCTGCTAAGAGAATACAGTTAACATTTCGGTACTATTTTTTTTTTTTACAGGTTGGTTTATTTAATTTAACAATATGACAGGCATTTTTTCAATTATATTCTGTTTTAAAAATTAATTTAGCTCTTTCTCACCCTAGATTGCTCATTCCTCCAAAGAACATCTATTCTCAGCTTATACCCTATTTCCCGTGAACAATGCAATGTCTGGCAAATAGGAAGTATTTAATTAATAGGTTTGTGAATGTGAAATGAAATGGGAATATTCAATGAGCTAAAAAAGTGTAACTGTAGTCAGTGATAAATTACAAAATTGGTAGTAGTTTACTAATGTCAGGGCATCATGTTATGTTAAATATGATTTTTGGAACGTTGGCGCCTCGACAAGGCAATCGTTATGCTTTAATTCTGTGTTAATAGTATTTTCCTCTGTTTTAACCTTTGGAAATTATTTGCTATAAGGAATCCAGTCACATAAGGTTTTAAATATTGATCAAATAATACTGCAGCGTTAGTACACTGGTAAAAGATACAAAGGGTTAAATCATTCTAGTCCTCTTTTTTTTTTTTTTCTTTTAAAGTCATGTAACTTCTTTGTCTGATCTCCTTATGGTCCTTGTCACAACTATATGGCTTTTAATCACTCATACATTCCGGGAGTTGCTGCACTGCTGGAACCTTAATAATGTTCTAGTTTGTTTGGATGATCTTCCTGATAAAGTCCTGACAGTCTATAATGGGAAGACAATCAAAATAAAAAACGCTCTAAGAGTTCAGGTAGTAGAGCATGCTATTATTTTTCACATGGTGCAAGGGTATTAAAATACTGACTTTCATGCTTTTGATTGAGTTTGTGATGAAATCCAAGAAAAATTGAAAATTTGAATTATTCTACTGCCCGTAGGGACAGTACATCATGAACAGAAAGCAGGCATATGTAACCAATTCTTGTATCACAATCTGAAGAGTGTCAGATTGTCCCTCTTTTATATGAGTTTCTGTAGTATATCTAAGTAATTAATTCATTATATAGCTCTTTTATATTTGCAGTTACCACATGGAATTTTACAAACATATAAACTGTCATCTTTAGCACACACTGTTTGAATAGTTAATAATGATGACTTATCTTGATAGAGCATTTCAGATTTTTCTGGGTACTTTCCATTAAATTATCTGACTCACTAGCCCTTGTAAGCAAGCAGTGGAATTGTTATAATTCTCCACCTGTCCCATCCTTTCTGCCTCCTTCCCTCTTCTTGTTTCCCTGTTTCTGTTTTTTTCTTGTAAAGGAGACTATTTGGTATATGGAAAGAGCACAGAATATGAATTCAGGTATTTCATTCCATCTTTGCCCCCACTGAATTTGGTTTTGGACAGATCACATTCATTTCTCTGAACCATGGTTTCCTAATGGGCAAAATAAGGATAATGGCTAAAGTATATTCCTCAAAGTTGTGAGGATTAAGTCAGGTGAAATCTAGGGAAATTTAAAAAAAAAACAAACAAAAAATGTAATGTCCATGTTAGCTTTCTTTAAGGGAAGCTTGGGATAACAGAAAGAGAACAGATTTTGGCCTCACTGCTTCTTTAGTAGGTACTTGATCACGTTATCTAACATTTCTGAACTTCTTTTTCCTTCCTTTCCTTGTGTATAAAAGGGACCTAATAAATTTCTATCTTGTGAAATTGTTGAATAGAAAAAATAAGGTAACATATATACTGATCCTAACACAGTTCCTGAAACATAGCAGTGTACACTCTATTAAAAGTATTTTCTCTTCTTTCCTCTCTTCCTCCTACAATCCCTCTTCTCTTCCTCTTTTCTTCCTACCTTATTCTTCTTCCTCAACTTCCAGACATGGTGAGCACATGATTGCAAAATCTGGAGATTTAATAAATGAACATGGTTTTTAGCATCAAGACTTTTTTAAACAAAATTGTAAGCTCGACTTGAGGCAGGAGATGGGGATCCTCTCTTTTGACTGAAGACCCCTTATTGTCATGCTTTGGAACATCCACTGAGTCCTGAAAACTTTGTGCAGTAGAATTTGAAAACTGCTGATATAGCCCCATGCTCTCATTTTACAGATGAGAAAACCGTATTTGAGAGAAGCTGAGTAGTGACTGGCCTAAACTTGCAAACTGGTAAGTGATGAGCCAAGGATAGAACTCAGTTGTTTTTCGCCCTTACCCTATTGTTCCCCTTACTATGTGAAGGTACAGAGTGAAAAATATGCATAATTAAGATTCCTCTCTTGAAGGATATCACAGTCTCTTTATGGAGATAGATGGAATTAAGGTAGAAAAGATGAGGAAGTGCAAAGTAGCATGATACAGTTATGAAATGGTTGGAATAGGTAAATACTTCAGGAAGAGAGGAGCTTGGATGATCATTATCCTTTGAGGGTGGACACGGCAAACTCCATGAGGGCAGGGACTTGTTTGCTCATTGTCATTTTGTTCCCAATGCATACAGAAATGACTGAAATCCCCTTCCAAAAGGGGATTATTACTTGTTGTTTTGAATGGAATGAATGAATGAATGGCTTAATGAAGTATAACAGTGGGTTGTGCTTCATTATTGGCTGATGAAATAGGTTTTCTGGATCATGATTTACCTATAAAAAGTTACAGTGTCATTATGTCATGAAAATTGTGTAGATTTATGTGATACTGACATAAAATACATATGTATAATTTTGTGTATACTTGATCACAATTTAAAATATATGCCTCACTGGAGGTCATGGTTAAAGATGTTTGAAAGATACTGTTTTACACAAAGAGAATATTAAAGTTTGAGGCAGACATGTGCATGCTTTGTAGAAGAATAGTGACTTTAATGGTTTTGCTCGATCAGAAGTGTTAAGAATAGTTAATCAAGGTAAAGTTTATTCAGGGGAAGAAGAACCCATTCTTCTATTGAAGAATCATTAAGAATCCTCTGGGGAAAAAAAAAAAAAGAAACCTCTGCCCTTCCTTGTCTCTACCCTCCACATTACTAGGATTTAACCCAACTACACATTAGAAAGATTAGAAAGATTAATCTGTCAGAAATGGGTAAATTGAATTGGAACTGGGGAGACCAGATCAAGAACTGTGCAAAAGAGTCAGCACAGGGTAAGGAAGTTGTGGCCTTGACTGGGGACAACCCGTAGAGAAAAAGTTTCTTGGCAAAACTGGGGTGGAAAGAGGTTAAAAAAAAGTGAGTGGGTGATGACTAAATGGAGCTTAAACAGTAAACAATTTCTTAAAACTGCTGTCTGAGGAAAAGAAATAATTAAGGAAAAAAAAAGTAGGATAATAGAGTTATAAAGTTTTTGTTAAAATAGGGAGGAGATAAAATTCTTTGTGGTCAACTAGGGCAAATCAACAGAGAAAGCTTCTAGACATAGATTAGAAATGAATCTAAAGGAGACATCAAAATTCTATTTAAAAAGATTACCTGGGAAGGAAGATAATTCCTTTCTTCTGAAATCTAGTGATTAAGACCAGAGGGGATGGGAGCAATTACTGCTTGTGGATAAGAAAAACTTAAAGAAAGACAGAGTTAATGAACGTGGCTTTCTATAAGTTGAAGATTAACCAGGGAAAACAGTTTAAATCAAGATGTGGCATTAGTCTACAAATTTTGTGTTACTAACAACAGACATTTTTAAGTTGTAAAAACATTTAATTTTCTATGTAATAAACATATCCTTGATTCACCCTAAACTTGTCTAAAACACTACTGTAACTTGAAAAATTATAATTATATATACCATATTTTGTGTAAGTTAGGAGGTTAGAAAGAAGATTATCATGAGAGTATCTTGAATTTTATGTCCTGAAAACCTACTTAAAATGAACTTGATAATGATGAAACAAGTTCAGATGCTAGAAATATAATTAAAAAGCATCAAAGTATGTTCACTTAAGACAAGCTTTTCTTTTTTGTTTGGGTTTATCTGCCATTCAGAGGAAATCCAGAGGTCAAGAATTATACATTATTACAATTTAAATAAAAATCCATTGCTTAAATTATTCATTTTTAAAATAAAACTAAATAACAGCCCTTTGTTGTTTATTAAAGGAAAGCTATGGTGGCTTTGTTGATGTCCCATGAACATGTGTATGTGAGTTTACACAATTAAGAGAAATAGCATGAGCATAAGTATGTTTGTGTGTGTATTTGTGAGTGTGTGTGTGTAATGAAACTTGTCTCTAGGCATGGTCAGGTACAAAGGTCCATCATTTAAGTCTCAGAACTAAATAAACATGTGAAATTATGATTATTTTATTGAGCTTTCTTATTTTATGACTCTCTAATGGCTCATGGATCAGTTATATTGACGAGCACTGGAAACCTTCAGCTTCAATGAGGTTTTTTATTTATTCATTTATTGTTTTTATTGTAAAGTGCCAAGAAGATAATGCCCAATTCCCAGTCTTATTTTTCATTTACAATAAACTGGAGAAATACAATTTTTATTATAGAAAAGAAACTAAAATATGTGGTAAGTGTATATAACTGGCAATTTGTATGTGACTTTCTAATTTACCTTCAGTTTCTAATGCAAATTTTTCAACTTCTGAGTTTGAGTATATCTCACTGTCAACTTCAATATTGGGCTCATGGGTTTTTTTTACACTTTTTAGGCTGAACTCACTGGCAAAATTAACCCAGTTATGTGTTTTAGCATTTGTGAAATGATAACACATTGAAGCATAATTTTTTAAATTTGTCTTTGCTTTTTTTTTTGCATATACTGTAATTCATTTGTGTCATATTTTATCAAGAATTCAGATAGTAAGAATTCCTTTCTGTGTAACTTTCTGTGGGAACTTGTAGACAGCTTGCTCCCCAAGAAAGAGAGCATGACTGGGGCTACACACTCCAGTTTAGTCTTCCTAAATTTGCCTACCAGGTAAGTCCCTTCACCTCTTCTGGGGTCAAGTGAATAAATGGGTGGCCTGGGGTCAGGAGACAGCTTCAGTTCCACTGAAACATCAAGGGTGAGGAGTAAGTATTAATATCAATATTAATTAATACCCACCAAAGTATGAATATTTCTAACATTCATGAGTAGATTTAGTTTGAAAACTAAGCATAAAAGTTTTAATTAATGTAGTGGTTGTTAATTTGGCTTACTTATCTATTTCAAAATAAAATTTAAGACTTCGTATTTAACTATAAAATTAATAAGCCCCCCCCCTCAATCTACTGGCTTTATCAACACCCTTGTCAGTTTTACTGATAGCACCTTTACTAGAGTTTGTAGGGTAAAATAGAAGTTTGCCAGTTTAGCTTCAAGAATCTTAAAGATTTTGTTTTTTTAAATTATCCTGAAATAGAAAAGGAAACCACTTGACTTGGTACTTGCCTGTGTTCCCTGAGGTCAGAGCCAACCATGACATTTTGAAAGGATTCTTAGGTTAATCTTTTGAACCATAGACTTTTAGTGCTAAAATGTTTGTTAAAATCACACTCTGGAGAAGAGAAATACTATTGTATATTGCATTATGTATATTTAGAATCACATCCTTCACTTCTCTATATATACAGAAGCTGAAGAACAGTTAATTTCCAGGTGACCAAATTTGGAAACATATGTACAGGGAGCAGAGAGGCAATGGATATTCCAAGGTAGAGAGAAATACCTATTTTCTGAGTATATAAGTATTCAAAGTAAGGTCAGTATCCAAGTTAAATGAAACCAAATTGATGGTTCATTATTCTGTTAGACCTTGCATTTTGATTTGTATTACCACTTGCACCACTATAAGAATTATTAAAACAATTTCTTATGATTCATGAGTTCACATAAATATATATTGAAATTCAAATGATTCTAAGGACAAAGGATGAAAACCGTTTAAGGAACTCATGGATATGAGAGCTCTAATAAGACTTCCCCAGGCATTCTAAAGGTTTAAAACTTGTTGTTATATGGATTCCAAAATCCAGGTCTTATACAGTAGAGTTTTTAACATACATTTCTTTCAGTGAAGACAGTGAAATTCATAGCTAAACAAGAGCTAGATGTTGAGTCTGGGAACACAGGAGCTATGAATTCACTCTAAAAATTAAAGAAAGTGGCTTATTAGACTCTAGAATCTCCAAGTGTGGTGTGGTGACCTGAGAATCCATTTTGGTCCCAGATAAATTTAGGTTAGAATCTTGGTACTGTGAGTAGTATGTGTCTTCGCTCAAGTTACTGTGCCCTTTTGAGTCCCAGTTTTCTCATTTATAAAACTGGGAACAATAACTCATCACTGTATAAAATCTGGTTAGGATTAAATGAGAAAAAGGCCTTGCAAAATGCACAGCACAGAACTGTCCCTCAGTATCTGTTAAGCATAATATTCTCCCTTCAAATGCAACTCTCTGAATTGTCTCTCTCCGAGCTACAACCCCTATTAAGAGATAAATCCACCTCTTAGACTGTATCTCCCAGCTTTGCTCATGAATGAAGGCAAATGATTGTTTTACCTAGAGAAATGGTAATGATTGTCCTTGAACAGTCAGCAGATTCATGCACCTAAAAAAAGAGCCGCATTTGGTGAAGTCAAACCTTTTATGTCTTGCATATTTCACTGATAATGCAATTTTCAAATGCAAACTGTATGGAATCAAGTGCTCTGTCTTCAGGAGAGGATAGTGTTTTAGTAGTCTCCTCTGTGGAGACTGTTCAGCAGTCTCTGATACTTTCTCTTTTTCCAGATACGCAATTTTTCAATAACCTAAAGATTGTATTTCAAAACGTATCAGAAATTCAGAAGTTTTTCCCCCCTCTAAGAAAGGAAGGAGTGGGGAGAAAAACAACATTGTATGATGGTTTACGCATTTCTTAAAGATTTTTTAAAACCTGCATTCTTTTTAGTTTTATGATCCATATGGAATGTCTGGATTTTCTTCCTCCTTTGAAAAAAGAACATATATGAATTTTTCATTTGTTTATAGTTTCAGTCTAATGGTAATAACTCACATTGTTTTAAAAATGTCAGCCACCACACTAAAATGTTCACATGTGTTAACATATTTACTCCTCAGTTATATTTAGATATTATTCCATTTTTATATACAGGGAAATTGAGGCAAAAAGAATTTGGGTATATTTCCCTGAGGTCACACAAGTAGTGGAACCAGAATTTGAACTTGAGGGTATTGTTTCGAGCTGTATCCGTATTCATGGCACAGTAAATAATAAGAGATAATGTCAGCTGAAAAAATAATGCCAGCCTATATCATTAATGAGGTTCTGTCACTTGTTTTTAATGATTTTTGGTGTGTGTATGTGTTGTGTAAAGAAACAGCTGTGCTGTGTATGAGTATTTTTTTGTTGAATGAACATTTTGTTTCAGAAACTGGGTAACAAAAGAAAATATGACAAATATTCTATATTTGTTTAACTATCATGTATGTGGATATGAAGGAACATTTTATAATAAGCTGGAAAACATTGAAATAATATTCTTTTCAATTCCTAATGTTCTTTTTAGTTATTTTTCTTTTTTTGGTGCTTAGATAAGAGTTTTGTTTTTGGAAAACTACTGTGCAATTTGAAAACAATGTAATTTCTAGTGAATGCATACTTAACTGCCTCATAAGTAATAATTAACTTATCTATGTAATATATAATGCAATTTTTACTTTATTAATCTAAATAATAAAAATAATTTTTGAGAATTAGTGACAACACAGTGCTTTACTCGGTCGATTGGAACGTATCAAATAGGTACAGTGAAATTAAATTCAACTTTGGGGAAAATAATCTCCTCTTCTTTGAGCAGGACACAACACTTTGATTGTTCAGATGCACAGCCATGATGGATCCCCATAGACGGAGTGTTGAAAGTCTCAGAGAGAGCAAACCTGGAATCTCAGGCCAAATGCTGCAGCATGATTGTGCTTTGATAAGCTAGTATAGGTCTTCTATCTGGTTTTCAGTTTTACATTAAAAAATCATTTTCATCAGTGAAATCAAGAGTGAATTTATAAAGATACCATTTAAAATAAATCAAAATTCAGGTGGAGGTAAAAATCACCCATCATTATTAATGTCTTCATATTGAAGTGTGATATCTGAATAATATGTTATTGTTCCTGAACCCTGCCAGAAAATATAGCTGAGGTAATTCACAGTGTTATACATATTACTGCAAAGTAAGTAAAGGACTCTTGCTCTCAAAGCTTAGTAATGACCTTGAGCGCATAACTTCATTTCTCTGAGTCTCTTTTCTCACGGGGGATGGACTTAGGTGGCTGGTTTTCGGACAGCGCTCTGCCATGTGCTACAGATTAGGAGCGCTTTAGTCTCCTAAGCCATTCTGACTTTGTATTTTACCTATTGGTTAAATGCTTGCAATTTGCTTAGAAAATACTTCCAGAAAGTAAAGATTTGAAAAGCCTCTGGACTAGATGCATCTGAAATTCCTCCCACCTTTAACATTATATGATCCATTTCTTTCCTAATTCCTATGCTAGAATCAAACACGCAAATTACCACTGCCTTGCATTCCAGACTTTTCCAGATGGAATGCCCATCTTCCCCTTTGCAATAGTCACACATCCTCTTGTTTTTCAAGGTCCAACTCTATCTCTGTGATAGCCAGGAAAAGCTCTCCTTCCTTGGAATTTCAATGACAGCATGTGGGCATCGTTTTTGAGGTACATACCTGTTCCTCATTCTATCAGGGTTTTTATATATTGGAAGAGTTGCCATCTCTAATTCCTATAGGGGCTAGCTGAAGTAGGCGGATGGAGAGAAGATAATGGTGGGATGACAGGGTACTCCCTGGAGAGGACACGGACCATTAGGAGGGCATAACCTTAATGGGATTCCTGGATACCGTCCACAGGGAAATTTAAGATCAATATTATCAAATTATATTTCAATAAAAATTGTACATCTGAAGCTCTCATGGAAATTTTAACTTTTGAAAACATTCAAAAATAAAGCCCAGAAAGTGCCAGAACAACAAAAAGTATGTGATGGCCACTTGTATACGCCTCTGGACCATACATGCACACATGTTTTCACCCCCTAACACGAACACAATCTATTTACTTGCATGTTTGTTCAACAGAATTGAGTGAATCTTATTGGAAATGTTCAGACAGGCTTTTTATATAGGCTTGACTGAAATCTTGATATTGATAAAAACTAGTGCAAACGTGACTGTCAAGAGCAATGTGACAATGCTCTCAAGATGATCAAATTGTAAGTGGATATCTTCAAAGGTAAAACCTTCCATTCTTTACCTCAGTATCCCCTGCTTGATGCTCTGCAGCACAGTATAAATGCCTTCCAGAAGAAGGAGATTAAGGAAAGTTTAACTGTTGTACTATAGTTATTGAAGAGGCAGACAGATTAGCCAGTTGCCTAGAAGAAATCAGAAGTCTCAAATGGAAAGTTGGGAGGGTTTTAAAGCAACCTTCTTGTGTTAATCTTGAACGATAATTTGTATTAGACCAGTTTTCCTTTTCAGCTGCTTTTTCTGAGCTCCTTTAGTGCTCACTAAATACACTAGAATACTGATAAGTTTATATTCTTTTAAATCTTGCTCTGCTGGTGATCATACTTCCTTATTCCCATCAAAAACATTTGAATGTTAAACTATATGAACAATTTGAAACACTCATATTTTAATTCTCTATGTAACAGTGATAGTGTTTTTAACAGATTTATACCATCATTTGATTATTGTTTCCTGTTTGAAGTTATTCCCAATTAATTTTTCATATTCCAGTTAAAATTTTAATCTAATCACTTATTCTGTTTATAACTAAATAGCAGAGTGTTCAGTAGTGACTGGGTATTCAGGAGGGAAGATAGAACACTTCTGACTCAATGACATGAGAACCAAACATGCACAAGCTTAGTTATAACATAAAGTTTGAAAGGATGTGTTGATAAAATGGTAACTTTTCAATTATGAGGAAATCATTAATTGTTTATCCTGTTACATTTTACTTCAATATAAAATTGATTATATTTCTAAAAATAGTGTGTTGATTGATTAAAATATTTATTCATCTATTTCAATTAGATCCGATAAAAATTTCCCTAATTTTATCTTAATAAGTCAGTCAAGAGAAGTTCATTTTCTCTTCCCAACACAAATGTAATTCTTGAAGTGGTTTTTGTGGCTCGGAGCTCAGACTTTTAACAGTCCTGTTAACAAAATAAGCAGAGGTGTTCTCTTGTTAAAACTATCCACCTATTTTGCCCACAGAAGTTCTGCCTGGTTCGTGGCCCCTCCCTGCTCAGATTCCTTCAGTTCTGCCATTTCCTTCCTCAGCTTTTGTTACACTGCCCCCTGCATCTCACCAAGTGGCCTCACAGTCTAAATTGTTCAGGTTAGTCATCTTCTCTCTAAAAAGCATGTCGTCTGTGTAACTTTTCATTGAAGTTCAGTATCGTTGATCTAAAGCTGGGCTTACCAATGATAGGTCTACTTTCTTTAAAATTAAGGAAAATGATAGTATTTAAATAGAGAGTAGGTAATATTTTTAAAACTAAGCATATAGCAGATATTCCCCTTAAAAATTTATCAAAATGACATCCATTGCAGGATTAAACAAGCTGAGATCTGAATAAGTATTATTAGTCATAGTTGCTTAGAACTATTATTTTTATGTTGATATACATGGCCAATAATAATTAACAACATTGATGAAAAGAATAACTAACCCCTTAGTACAATTTTCTATGCAGATGACACTTTCATGTGAAATACCTCATTGGATTATCACAACCCTATTATTAATATTATTGGTATACAGATATTATTAAAGATTCAAAACTTAGTTAAGAAAGATTCAAGTTAAGGAACCCAAGTGAATGGCTGCTTTTAGAAGGTAAATTTTTACTCTTTTAATGAAATGAAATTTTGGCAAAATTGACAGTATTTTCCCTTTGACCCAATATATCATTATGAGAAAGTAATCTCAAGTAAATATGAACTTTATCTCAGTATTTCTTAAAATAGGAATTATTAGGAAAACTCAAATGATTAATAGGAGAATGGTTAAGTATATTATCTTCATGATGAGTATTAAGCAACTATTACAAGTTACATTTTCTAATAACATGGAAAAAATGTTCACAGGTTAATAATAGGTGAATCAAAACAAGATATAGAAATGTTTAATGTGCATGACTGCAATTATAGAAACATATCTCCGAGTCCCGAGCCTGAATAATCCAATGCACAAGGCATCTGTCCATCTCAGGGTCCTCTCTGAATTCTCCTGGTTCATCTCTTTGCTTGGCTACTCGTTCTTCAGGTTCCAGATTAAATGTTACTTTCTCAGGAAAGCATTTGCTGACCCTCAGGGTCACTTCAGACCAGGTGTGTACCCCAGTTATATCTTGTCCTAACGCTTTAATACTTATTATGATGACAATCACTTTGTAGTATCTTTTGAATGTCTGTCTTCCTTACTAGACTGTAAGCTTCATTTGAGCAGAAACTGCATCAGCCTTGTTTCTCAATGCCTGGTACAGAGACTGGGACATAGTATGAACCCAGTAAACATTTGTTGAAGAAATGACTGACTGAATGATTGAATGAATGCAAGGCACTGTGCTGAGGAATTTTCATGTAATCTCTTTGAGACTCCACAAAAAAGATGAAGTGGGGGCCATCTCTATTACATTTTATGGATAAGGAAACTAAATCTTAGAGAGAGAAAATTGTCCAAAGTTGTATAGCAAGTCAGTGGACAGCTCAAATTGAAACCTGATGTCTTGGAATGTAGTGCCCAAGTTCTTAGACACAGATTATGGAAGTGGTTGCAGTGGATATAACTAGTAAGTCAACCGTATCTTGTTGAACTATATTAAATGTTCACATTTGTAGATCAAAGATGGTGAAATATCACCAACTTCATATTATTTTATTAGTAATAATGAATTTACAAGCATTTTAAATTCTGCAAAATGTATAAAAATAAATACTGTGGTAGAACTGCAGTAGTTTTTATGTTTTGCACACAATCTTAACATTCTTCAAATTTTCTACACTTTTTAATCATTTTCTGTAAAAAGGAACACAGTTATTAAAATCTACTCACCCCAGAATGTTGGAGCTAGTTCTCAAGTCCAGATTTTTTTTTGTTTTTAATTTTTGGCTGCGTTGGGTCTTCATTGCTATGCACAGGCTTCCTCTAGTTGCGGCGAGCAGGGGCTAGTCTTCATTGCAATGCACAGGCTTCTCTTTGCGGTGGCTTCTCTTGTTGCTGAGCATGCGCTCTAGGCACGCAGGCTTCAGTAGTTGCAGCACGCAGGCTCAGTAGTTGTGGCGCATAGGCTTAGTTTCTCCATGGCATGTGGGACCTTCCAGGACCAGGGCTCAAACTTGTGTCCCCTGCATTGGCAGGCAGATTCTTAACCACTGTGCCACCAGGGAAGTCCCTCAAGTCCATATCTTTTGACACCAAATCCCAAAGAGTTTTCATTGAATAAGTAGACTGTGTGAAAGAGAAAATCAGAGTTCTATATTGCAAAGTTATAACCATCTTATGAATTGCTATACAATTAGCAATTGATTAACTTTTCCAGATAGTTTAATCCAAAGTCAATCTTTAAAATATTGTTTTAAAATTTTAATTGAAAATTCTTTGTAAAATCTAAGACTACAGAACAGGAAGCCACATTAAGTCTACATCATAGAACTATTAAGGTTTTGAGCTGGTTGGGTATACTTCTTTCTATGTATGCCTTTCATGCTTTCTATTATTTTTCTATCACAGATATTGCTAGCAATCAAATTTATAGCATCTAGATTTAAAGATACATGTTTTATTTACTGCAAGCATTAGTATTTAAGATAAACTTGGTTTTCAAAAGTTAATTATTTTTCCTGAAACTCACCAAGGTAACATAACATCAAATTTATATTACATTCTAAATGTAATAGTGTGCATCTACTAAACCCAAACTCCCAGTCCATCCTTCCCCCTCCCCCCACCCCCGCCCCTTGGCAACCACAAGTCTGTTCTCTCTGTCCATTGAGTCTGTTTCTGTTTTTTAGGTTCATTTGTGTCATATTTTAGATTCCACATATAAGTGATGTCATACGGTCTTTGTTTTTCTCTCTCTGACTTACTTCACTTAGTATGATAATCTCTAGTTGCATCCATGTTGCTGCAAATGGCATTATTTCTTTCTTTTTTATGGCTGTGTAATATTTCATTGTATTTATGTACCACATCTTCTCTATTGGGATACAGTATTTGATAGGCAAAGAATTAAGTCATGCTGCCTACACACAGATTCTGAAGGTTGTCACAGTTACTGAGCTCCCCATAGGTCTGTGCCAGCTGCCCACCATACCTTAGATCAAAAGCATCAGATATGAACCTGAAGTGATTATACAGGGCCTATTTTTATTCATGGCTTATTGTGAATCTTATGAATGAATGAATGAATAAATTGACATCTTCTATCTTAACTGGATTCCTAATCTCCAGCTGTTGTTTCTTCACCATCACATTGGACTTCTTGGCCCTGACGTTACAAATGAATCTGATGATCCTTTCTTTGGATGTTGTCTCTAGGACCAGCCTTTACCCCATTATTTCTCCTTAAATTTTCTACTTCTTAAAGTGTACCTTTCATTGTCCCATTTGCAGAGACCCCAACATGCTTTCTCCCTGAGCCTTGACAATACACTTCATTATATTTTAGTAACTAGATTTGAATAATCTGATTTGACCATCTTTTCTTCCTGAACTTTTAAGTACAGAGTAGAGCTAAGCCCTGAGATGGGAGAGAAAATACATGAAAATAGTAGTCCTGTATAATAGTATTTTATACTTTAGTTAAATTAGTAATAATTTACTGTGGTTCATTTGCAGAACCATGAACGATACAGCTTATCTATACCTTTGTGGATGGGACCTGGCCCAATTCAAGCAAACAACAAACAAAAATTTGAAAACCTTTTCTGGCTTAAAATTTTAAAGTTGATTTTGAAAATTCACACTCCAAAAGTGAATTCAAAAAGTGAGTAATTTTATAATCCCACTTAACATCTCAACAATTTAAAAAATGGTAAAACCTAGTATCCCAATTGTTTTGTTTACTCGCTCTTTCCTGATTAATAATTTTCACATTTTCATAAACTTTAATTTCCTTCATGATAAGTTACATTGGGACAGGCTTTTTTTGCCAACTCACAGATGGGTTGTCCTTTTGCATATAACTGTATGTGTGGATCACCCATTCTTTTTTTTTTTTCTTTATTTTGTATTCTTAAAATTTACAACATGTCCTTGGTTTCAGGACCTGCCACACTTAAGACTTCCAGAATTGATATATATTTGATTTTTTAATGTGTCATTTGATTTGTACACTTATCACTTATCTGCTTAAAAAAAATCTTTCATGGCTTCCAGTCATGCCTGGAAACAAACCTGAAAATTTCTGTCTCAACCTCTCTAAACCCTCTATAATATTGTACCACTTTTAAAGTCCAATGACGTCTCACATATCCTTTCAAACATCCATCATTTGCTTTCTTTTTACCCCAAATTCTTCTTTTGTCTACCAATCAAAATCTACTTATTCTCTACAGCCCAGCTTAGACCTAATATCATGATCACCCAATTCTTCAATTATGAATTTTCCTCTGCGTCGCAGAAGTTCCTAGAGTTAGAATAATCTCATTTCTCACTCATTCATGCTAATTACCCTTACCAGTTTTTCTCTCCACAAGTAGATTGACTCCTTGAGGATAGAAGCCGTGTTTCAAATTGCTGCTGTTATTTAACACAAATGGACATTTTGAACAATAAACTTAGAATCATGCAATCTTAGTACTTTGAAGCATTAGGGATCTTAGGGATTAATATACCAATTTTTTTTTATTTTACAGATGAGAAAACTGAGATTTAAATGGGGGCAGTATGGAACAGCCATTCTTAATAGTCTTTATCTCAGTGTCTTTGATATCCTTTCTCATTCTGTTTCCTCAGACTTTACAATGAATACATGTGATGTGATGTCTTCTGTGTATTAATAATGTAAAAGACACTGTATTATCCATGCTTTGGTCAGAAAAGCAAAACCCGCTTTAGGAATTTGAAGCAGGAAGGGATTTCATTCAAAGAACAAAGTGCTCACAAAAGCACCTCCTATATGGTGAAGCCTAAGCATTTATTCACCTGCTACTGTTGCAGGAGCAGTGAAGCTTCTGTGTCTCTTCCACCTTCTAAATGTTTGTGACTGTTCCTAAATGACAGAATCTGAACTAGGAAAGCAAAAAACAAACAAAAAGAAAACTTATCCTTATATTTACGTCTTAGTTTTTTATCCTGAAAATTCAGTGCCTTTCAATTTAAGGGCAAACGTTTCCATACACCTCAGGAGCTCACAGAGATCAATGTACTGTAACCCTGAATAATAATTGATGTTTATAATTATAGAAGTGTTAGAGCTGGAAGGGACCAGAGATAAACTGAACTCATCTTCTCATTTGAAAGGTCAGAGTCACATAGCAGTGAAGTTGGGAGAGCCATCTTTTTTAAACCTACTCCATGGCTAAAGATGGTATGTTTCCCTGCTGCACTTGTCTCTTAAGCTTCCCATTGCTGTATGCTTACAGTCAATTTAATTTTATAGCCTTCTGATTTAATGAAGTTAGTACTTCTTATACCTAATTATTTAGTGCTAAGACCCTGTTTGAGCTTGATAAGACACTTCAGAAATTTTTACTAAATCTTTATCACACAGGTGCAAACAAAAAGGGAATGGTTAAGACTGCCTGTTGCTGTTCTAAGATCAAATCACCATTTTATCTGATGACTTACAAACTGGAAAGTTGACCAATAAATCTGTTTAATCAGATCTCTCAATATTGTGAATGATCCTCCTGGTAGCCAGATATATTATAAGTCTATTGTGGCCACTTCTCATTTTTACTCGTTGTTCTGGATGGAACTTGTTGTGGCACTGGGGTTTTCTTAAGTATAAACCATTCCAAAATCACACTGTTATTTATTTTATTTTTTTTTGCTGTATGCGGTCCTCTCACTGTTGTGGCCTCTCCCGTTGCGGAGCACAGGCTCCGGACGCGCAGGCTCAGCGGCCATGGCTCACTGGCCCAGCCGCTCCACGGCATGTGGGATCTTCCCGGGGCACGAACCCGTGTTCCCTGCATTGGCAGGCGGACTCTCAACCACTGCACCACCAGGGAAGCCCAAAATCTCACTGTTGTTATAGTTGCTTTGTCTTCAGGCTATCTAGTATTCCTTTTGGGCTGTGGGTCTTTCAACATGCAGTTAGGGGATTAAAGTAAATCATTTAATCCATGCAGCATGTCACTCAATAGTATACTTTTGGAAGTTGTTTCCACAGGAGCACCAGTGAAAGCAACCAGTCTGAGATAGTGACACTATAGAAAAAACTGACAGGCTACTCCTTTTATTGATTCTACTCTTCTCTACAAATATAGACTCCGTTCCCTACCACAGCCTTGTAAGTGGTGACTGCTGAGGTTTCTAAATTGCTTTGTAAATTATTTATTACTTGGACACCTTGTAAAGACCTCTTTTCTTCTTGTCTGACTTGCCTGTGATTTCTAAGGTCTCATATATATTGAAAGGTCTCAACGTATACACTGACCACAACCTTCTAAAGGAACTCTTTTTCTTCCTATCTTATATTGCAAATCTGATTTGTTGTACGCATATTACGATTATGCCTTTTGCCATTCTCATTTCTGATATAATGCCTGCAAAATATCGTAAAAGCTTATATACATATGTTCCAGACGGAGGACTAGACAGGATGGCAGTTTGGAGCCCGGCACTATGCAGTTAATTAGCACATTTTCAAACTAAAAAGTTTAAAGTATTTGAAGAGCATTTATTTAATGATGGAGGGAACAGTTTCTATGAATAAAAATTGTTTATCAGAGCAGATGCACATATTTAATTCACTTGCAGTAATGTAGTAGAGTCAATGTTCTGAAAAAAATTGCAAATGCTTTCTTTTTCTGAATTCTCTCTTAGATTTTCTTTTGTGATTTTGTGAGCCATAAGATTTTTAATGTTTATAATTTATATAATAAGAAAACACACTTCTGTGTCCAGTAAATGGAGAAATTTGAAGATTGTGACTGTCTACTTTTAGCTGACTGAAACTACACACACATAAGAATACTCAACAGAAGGAGGTCTGTGCTTAATAACATGTTTCTCCCTTCCCTCCCCCTGGCTTCCTACATTGATAGGCACAGGACCAGTATACACTTTTTGAATTAAGGCTGGGGTATTGTAGCACCATTTGTAATTTGGAAATCCAAAAAGCTACCCGTCTCATCCATTCCTTAAAATTCATTTGATTAAGTTTGAAGAGTATAAACTCTTCAATCACATTGCCACCATTGATGAGCTCTGTGACTTGAGGAAAGTGACTTAGTCTTTGTACATAACACTTTCTTCTACTATAAAATGAAAAATAAAAAAATATATATGCAAAGGGTTATTGAAATAATACATGATAATATAGAGTCTTAGCATGAGCACATTTTAATAGTTCTGTAATGGTTATGACATTACTGATATATGGTTTTTGCTAAAGAACTTAATTTTATGATATTTACATTTTTATATAATACCAGTAGATACATGTTGAGAGTAAAGAAAATATGCAATTAACAAATGTACATAAAAACCATAGCATCTTTTGAGAAATTTTTTCTAATTATAGAGATTTGAGGAGCATGGAAACATACTTCTAAGATCACTATAATTCTCAATGAAATGGAGGATGCAAGTCTGTTAGGAGACAAATGGATAGATCCATTATGAAGATTTCCAAGCAGATGAAGCCAGCTATTTGAGACAGACAGACTGCAGTGGGTAAGAGATAGCATAGGAAGAGCAAAGCTGGAAACCAGCAAGCAGCTTTAGACAATGAGGTCATTATGGCCATACGTTTAAGCCTGTTTCAATGACATCCTCTCTAGGGAAGGTATGCCGCAGTGCAGTGCTGAGTTTCTTTTCCACTGCTTTATACCAACATGTATTACTACAACCTGGTTTCATTCTTTTCTTGCATGCTGAAGGAACTCGCCTTTAAAATGAGTTTTCTATACTTATTTTCATACTCTACTTCTGGCTTGGAATGCTTGCTTCTTAAAGTTATTTCCAATGTTCAAGGCCTAGCTGGAGTGTCACCTCCCCCGCAATCTATCCCTATTGTTCCCACCTACTTGTTTCTTCCCTTTCTAAATTGTTTCAGCATTGATAGTATGAATCATTCTAACATCTGAGATTAGATGATAATCTAATCTCCATCCAGATAAGATCTAACCCAGCTAGAAACACATAAGGCAGGGAAGATTCTTTTACTGTCCCTGCAGTAGCTACACAATGACAGATTAAAAAGAGATCAGAAAAACTAGTTAAAGCAGAGAGCATTTGGGATAAAATGCAAATTCTAGCACTAAATTGGAGCTTTATCCTAACCATCTATATTTGTGTGTCATTTTACATATATATCCCATTCTCACCTAATAATAACAGAATTTACCACGCTACTTCACGCTACCTCTTCATGCTACCTCTTACTACTGTAAGAGGTTACGGGATTTGTCCCGAGTTTTTCTATCAATCCCAGCTGACCTCACAGAGTGGCCCAACTCATCCTCACAGGAACCACATGAGGAAGGCCTTAAAGACGTTTTTAGCTTCGACTGATAAACAATGAAGGTGATTTCTCTTGAGAAAAAGTGAGAGAAGAACAACCACCCATCCTAAGCAGTCTCTGCCTCTTCCGCTTTGGAGGCGAGGAGGGGGGATGGTTCTTGGAACAAGATTGGTTTGACACAAAAAACAGATGGCATCCAGCAGACTTAGTGCCTGCAAGAGCTTCCAGCAGAGTTGGAACGTGATTAAAAATATATATATATATATATGTATATGTACAAACACATACACATATGTATTCATATATATACCATTAGAATGTGTGAAAAATGTATATTGTTAAAAGATAAACTGAGGCATATTAAAAGTTTTAAGAATTTATTTGAGCAAAAATCAGTTCCAGTCAGATAGCGCCAGAACAGAAGTTGTTGGGAGCACTCCACTGGACAAGAGCTAGGGAAAGGCAAACAAAGAAGGTGCAAATAAAGGCAATCATTTGATTGGCTATAGCTTGAAACCTAGTTGGCTCTTTGTGATTGATTGTCCTTAGGTTTCTATTTCTTCACCTTGAGGCATTTACAGGCTTGGGTTTTGATTTGATAGGCCATCAAAGCAACAGAGCCACTTCAGTCTAACAGCCTCCTTGTTTATTTTAACAATATGTATTTAGTGAAGTTTGGGATTGGAGGGGAAATCTCATCATTGGGATGGCCAGATTCCTGTTGAAAAATTTTAGAGGAGGAAGCAAGGTAAATATCTGGAGGGAAAGGAACTATTGGACTGAACTAGATTAGGGAGACCCTTTCATGTCCTAGGAAGAAATGGAGGATGGTGGGACATGGGCTTCTCCACCCTGAAGAGTTCCCCAAATGGCCTCTTTTCTCACAAAATGAATCATTGAGACAAAACTTATAAAGTACAAACATTGCAAAAATATTATAAAGAGACAAAACTTATAAAGAGACAAGACTTATAAAGTACAAACATTGCAAAATGTTTGTACCTAGTGAGTATTTCCAACAGAAGTGTAAGAGATTGTCTATTCTACTTTATCTTTATTAGCGCTGGGTATTGTAATTTGTAAAAAATGCTAAGTTGAAATATAAAAAAATACAATTGCTCTATAGTTTTCAGTTTAGGGTGAAATTTTCTATATCTTTATTTAGTAACTGTGCTTCCTATTTTTCAAAATTGTATATATTCTTAACATTTCATAATGTCTATTTTAACAACAGTGTTTTTAAAATTAATTTATATAAGCCTTGTAGTGGTTTTCACCTGTTTAAACATCTGATAAGCATATATAATTCCCACTGATATTAATAAAAATTAGGAAATTTATTTGCTGTACCTACTAATTTCATTAAGCCTGATTATGTTTTTATTGTGATTCATTTCCAAAAGAAATAGTTGAAAATTTGTCCCAAGTAATTGGGGTACATTTTCTTTTATTTTCTCTGTTGCTACATTTCCCACTCTAAGCAAAATTTGCAGAATAGATATCAATGCCAAATAATAAAATCCACCCTCACTATACTGATATTTTTAAAACATGAGCAGCACTGTATTGATATTTAAATAATAATATATTTTAGGACTACTGACTAAATAATTATAAACTTTGAGTTCATTTATGAAAATTTATTGAATCCATACTTTGTTGAAATAAAACAGGAAAATCTGAGTTTTATAAAATATTTAACCTTCCTGCAAAAAACAGAGTGTAGTGAGGTTATGAACACGTATTCAATAAATTAACAGACAACATGAAATATAATAAATGACATAAAATTAAACAAAAGGCTTTTGCAGAGAGTGAGGAAAAAGCATTCCCTGTACCTTCCAACACACACACACACACACACACACATATCCACGCATACATCCCCCACAGGGCTGAAAATGTAGAAGATGTAGAAGGAGACCAAGGAAAATGATGTGGTAGGTAAGTGAAAATTTAAGTCATCTTTATTGCCTAAAATAATGAGACAAACTTTAATGAGGTATTTTATTATAGTCGCATAAATTGAGCTTTAATTTGTGACCATTGAGAATACTGCTATTGACTAGAGAGTAAAATTGTTTTTATTGAATGTAATAAATAAAGATTGCATATTAAAATATTGTGTATCATGTGTATTTAGAAACAATTTCATCAAGTGCAGGTACTCTGACTTATTAATCCTTGAAATTATTGCCTAGATTAGTGCCTAGAACATAAAAATGGCCATTAATTTTTTTTTGAATGAATGAATAGTGGTAAAATGTAATGTTTGGAAGGGCCAAATTTTAGATGTCATTAACTCAAAATATATGTAAATAAACATGCACTCAAATACATGAAAAATATATTTTAGTTTAACAATAAACTACTTTAAAAAGGTGACGATAGCAATTTTAATTTAAATTGATTGTAAACTATGGCCTGCCAGCTATGTGCAAGGTAATGTTTTTGGTGTTAAACTACATAGTTTCATGAAGTTTGGTCTCCAGTAATGAGTAATTAAGATCCAGTAGTAAGCTAGACAAGTGAGCTAGACAAGCTAAGACAGTGATTTTGGAACAAAATGAATTTATCTTTATTCTAGTTGTACTTTGGCAACTGATGCACAGATTATATCTTTTAAGATTTAAAGATGAAACAATGCCTCTCATCTTGTACTCTTTCTTGGTATGAAATACTATCAAATAAATCTTCACTTCTACCACATGATTTTTCCTCAGTCTCCTTCTACATTGTTAGCCCTGTGTGTGTGTGTGTGTGTGTGTGTGTGTGTGTGTGTGTGTGCGGACATTAAAGATGAAAGAAAATTTTAATAAATTGCAATATCTCGGAAATCTTCAGTTGTACTGTCCCCATGTGACGGCATTCACTATTATCACTTTTATTAAAGTTGTTAAGGATGGGAATTTGTTCTTAAACAGGTCTTTAAGTTACCAACCAGTCATATTACTGTAAGCTTCAGAATTCACTAGGCTGAGGAGCTGACAGTTTCTTGATTTTTAAATGTCTCTGCTTAAGCATACTGTCAACTTTGGAACTTGTATAAGGGAGAAACAGTGACTTCCATAAAGACATAACAGTTTACATTTTTTATAATGAAATACTTAACACATAAATGTGTGATATATGCAGTATAAAGAATAATATTAAAATGGTATAGCTACCTCCCTAAGAAATAGAATATTATCAATATTTTAATATTTTCTCTTTGCCCCTTTTAGCAAATTTATCAATTACGTATTCCCTCCTTCCTCAACAAAGCCTTTGAATTTTGTGAACTGTTGTATTTATATTTATAAGGATGTGCTATTAATAATTTATAATTGAAAGATGTATGAAATACCATGGGAAAAAGAACATACTATCAAAACTAACATGTAAAGTCTGTTACTTCTTCAAAAATAATTTTATATTTAAATCTATTTTTAATATTATAATTATATGCAGAAAATTTGGAAAGTACCAAAAATTATTACAAGATAAAACAAAATCTACAATAAAATCTACTTTTTAAAGGTAATTAATATCTTAAAAATATTATTCTGGTCACTGTTAGTCTTTAATCTTTTGCTTTTTTTGTCATGAACTCTGCCTGACGTCTATTGGCAGCTTTCTGATAGCTTCTTGAATATATTTTAATATTCTAATTTTTTCAACTTTGTAGATATTACATTACCTTCATAACACTTGAGATATTTTTATTTATATTTCCTGCAGCCTTCAACTTTTAGTTACTCAAACAAAAGTTTGATATTACTATAGTTTTTCTTAGGACATTTTTCAACCTCCTAATTATTTTGGGCAGCCTGCACTAGAATTCTCCACCTCATAACGTGGGATTTACTCTCAAATGTTAGGATTCTTAAAGACTCCTGCACTTTTTCTTACCACTTAATTTTTATAGAGACCTCTTCTGCAAAATTCAAAAACATGTAACTGGTTTTCTTGAAAGAGTTCATATAAATTTTGGCTTTTGTTCCGTGAAAATCAATCGGACTAATGTTACTACAACCAGAAAAGTGGAAAAAAGATGTAGAAAACATAGAAATGATGTCATAGGTGGAAATTATACTACAGTGGAGCAGCATCAGATACATTATTGCTATATGTGTGAACAGCATTAAAATAAGTTTTAATAAAAAGGTTTTGCTATATCTCAGACGACCAGCATAAAAATTTTGTGATTATAAGAATGGCAGTTTTAGAGAAAATCAAATGCAGCAGTGTTTACTAGATTTGGAAACATTACCTTATCAACCAAGTATAAATTTTGCTGTAGAAAGCGCATGTTCTCAGTTCCATTGACCTGTGATTCAGAAGAGCTTAGTTAAGAAGTTGTCCACAGTCCCTTGCTTCCCACTAGATTTGACTGGGTATATAAATGTTGTGTAGAGAAGCGTTTAATGACTGAGAACCTAACAGAGCTGTGTATTTGTATTTGAATTTACTTTAAAGGCCTTAAGTACATAAACAGCTGTTTTAAAACAAAGTCTGGTCTCTCTGTTGGCAGAAAGAAATGTGTTTGTGTTTGTGCGTTGTTAAAGCAAATGTAACTTCATTAAGCAAAGGATATCATATCTGATTCCTTGCCGAAGGAATTCCTAACTGCTGGACATAATAAAGAAATTAAAAGAGATGTAAATCCCAGTAAATTATATATCTAATAAATAACTCACAGAGAAAAAGATAACATTGTTTCCTATAGCTATTGAAGAGGAGCACATCATTATAAATTCAGGGCAGAAAATCTTTATTTCATCTTAAATCTTATTATCAAATCTATTTTCTTCCTGGTTGCTCCCTAGCTGTCTTTGTTTTCTTTACAGTAATGAAAGAAACTCTCTAGATATTTCTGTGTTCCAAGCTTTTGTTACTCTATGAATTTATTCATAGGATTCCTTGGAATTTTTTTTTAATTAAAAGTCTTATGCTATGATATGCCAAATCAATTTAGAAGCTAAACTTAAATTGCATTTAATATTATCTTGGTGTCTCAATTTCAGTCATAAAAATTTCAAAAATATGTACAGACACTTTAAAAATATACCATGCTATTATTAATATAATATACATGTTAACAGAAACCTCACTGAAAAATTTAAAAGAAAATTAATGTATTTATATTGTAGGCAAACACTGAGACATTTGGGAACCACATAAAATCCTGTGCTTTCACTGCTGAGGGCCTGGGTTTAATCCCTGGTGGGGAACTAACATCCCACAATCCACGTGGCATGGCTAATAAATAAATAAATAATAAATAGATAAATATAATTTAAAAAAAAGAAGCAGTATTAAAAAGAAAAGATGTGTTGGAGGACCCATTCTTCTTGACTTCAAAACTTACTACAACTTTTTACAAAGCTGCAGTAATTAAAAATGTATGGTACTGGAATGAAAACAGATACATAGAACTGAGAGTCCAGATATAAATCCACACATTTATAGTCAACTAATTTTGACAAGAGTACTAAGACTATTCAATATGAAAAGAATGGTCTCTACAACAGATGGTGCTGGGTCATCTGGAAATTCATATGAAAGAGGATGAAGTTGGACCCCTACCTAACACAATATACAAAAATATACTCAGAATGATCAATGGCCTAAATCTAAGAGCTAAATTGATAAAATCCTTAGAAGAAAACATAGTTTTACATCTTCATGACCTTGGATTAAGCAATGGACTTTTAGATACGATACTAAAAGCACAACTAAGAAAAGGAAAAAACAATTGGACTTATCAAAATTGAAAATCTTTGTGCTTCAAAGGACAATATCAAGAAATTGAAGAGACAGCCAACAGAATGGGAGATAATATTTGCAAATCATATATCTGTTAAGGGCCTAGTATCCAGACTATAAAAAGAACTCTAACACTGCAACAATAATATGATATAACCCAATTACAAATGGACAAAGGATTTGAATAGGTGCTTTCATAAAGAAGATACATAAATGGGAAATGCAATTTAGAATGACAATGAAATAAGATTTAACACATCCTATGATGGGCATCATAAAAAAAGAGACACAGAAACAAGTATTGGCCAGGACACTGAAAAATTGAAACCTCATATACATTACTGGATAGAATGTAAATTGTCACAGCTGCTTTGGGAAAAATTTTTGCAGTTTCTCAAAAAGTTAAACATAGATTAACCATATGATCCAACAATTCTACTTCTAAGTATATACCTAAGAGAATTTAAAATATATTTTCATACAAAAAACTAGTATACCAATGTTCATAGCAGTGTTATTCATAATAGACAAAAAGTGGAAACAATCCACAACTCCATCAACTGATGAATGGATAAACAAAATGGGGTAGATCTATACAATAGAATATTATTCAAACAAAAAATGAAGTCCTGATACATGCTATAAGATAGATGAATCATGACAACATTATGTTAAGTGAAAAGAACAAGACAAACTCACACACACACAAAATATCATACAATTCCATTTATATGAAATGTCCAGAATGGGGAAACCTACTAGAGAAAAAACATAGAGTAGTGGTTACTAAGGGCTAGTAATGAGTAGTTTTGGCGGGGGGGGGGTGATGAAAATGTTCTGGAATTAGAGGTAGCGATGCTGGTTGCACAACCTTTGGAATATTATTAAACAGCTGAATTATAAATAAATATACATGCATAAATATATATGTACTCTAAATGTCTATAGTTATATATGTTTATTTATTGTTTCTGTGTGTGTATATATAACATATATATATACATATATATAAATGTGTATATATGTATATTCTGGGAGTAATAGATAACACCAGATTTTAAAACACACTATAAAACCACAGTAATTCTTAAAAAATGGTATATGATAGATCAATAAGATAAAACAGAGTCCAAATGTATTCCTGAATACACTCACACACACACAGCTCTTTTTTGTTTATGTGGAGACTATATCAAATGATTGCTAAAAGATGTTTTATTCAATAAACGTGTGTAGACAACAGGCCAGAATTCAATCAGGGAAAAATAAATTACAACTGCATCCCTACTTCATATATCATGACAAAATATATTCCAGGTGAATTTTTTTTTAACCAAACAAATAGTCTCATTTTTTAAATGCAGGTTTTGACTAATAAAAGAAAAAAATGGAGGAAATGGGTTTTGGACAAATTAAGAATTTCATAATAATAAAAAAAAGTGCCGACAGGATCCATGGGTACATGGATTCACACTAGATTTGCTCAAATGTGTGAATGACAGAGCCTCAGTAACCATGAAGAGAGCACTTGGGGGACTTGTAAACTCTCAAACGGACATAGGCTTTGAGGCTGGGAACTACACATTTTACCGAAGTGTAGTTGATTTACAAAGTTGTGTTAATTTCTGCTATACCCACAAAGTGATTCAGTTATACATATATATATTCTTTTTTTTAAATATTCTTTTCCATTATGGTATATCATAGGATATTGAATATAGTTCTCTGTGCTATAAAATAAGACCTTGTTGTTTATCTCAGATGAAATAAATTTTTAAATGTAAAATATTAGCTGTAAAATTTGTAAGAATATTTTTTCTCTAATTCTAGTGAGAATACCTCTATACAGTAAACACACTAAAGTATACAATACAACAAATAATGAAATTTGACTATGTGAAATTTTTTTAAAAATCTGCATGACAGAAATGGTAGTTTATAACATATTTTAGATGAATATTAATTTTAATATATAAAGAGCATTTATTAATCAAGAAAGTAGCAACCAGCTTTATAGGCAAAAGGATATTTGCATGTAGCTCAAAGAAAAATATAAACTTTTAAACATATGGTAAAGTGCCTGGTCTATACAAATAATTAAAGAAATGGAAGTATAAACAACAATGTAATATTTCTACTCTTCATTTTAGCCAAAATAAAACTTTCTGTTAATATTTGGTCTTGATGAGGTTGTGGGAAAACAGGCATTTTATTGCCATATAGTGTTGGTGTATATGTAAATTATTACAATAACTTTGAAGTAATTTGACCCTATCTCTCAAAAAGAAAAAAATATTCATACCTGTTGACTCAGGGATACTGTCTCTAGAAAGACTCATACACTGTTGGCAAAGATGTTTGCAGACTATTCATGATAATATTGTCTGTAAGAGCAAACGCCTGTAGACAACTTAACTGTCTATTGAGAGAGTGATTGCCCAATATATATGATGATATGGAAATATTTCCTGGGTAGATTCTCAAGCAAACAAAGACATTTGAAGGATATAATGTAGATTTTGATTTATTTGTATTTAAAAAGTACACAAACACACTTACACACATACAGTTTTTTCATGTATAGACTTTCTCTGCACAAACTCGTAATAACTCCAAAATAGTCGTGATGCCACTAGGAAGGGCAATTTGGAATCTGCAGGAAGAAGGAGATTACTTTCCATATAGAAGACTTCTTAGGCAAATAATTCTCAATATCTGAAGAAATTTCCTGTGGTTAAAAAAAAGCACTGGTTATGAGAACATTAGATAGCCCTATATTTGTGTTTGATTTTATCGCTTACTGTATTTTGGGCAATTACTTATGCTCTCTAAGCACCATTTTCCTCTCTATAAAATAAAGATTAGGGCTTCCCTGGTGGCGCAGTGGTTGAGAGTCTGCCTGCCGATGCAGGGGACACGGGCTCGTGCCCTGGTCCGGGAAGATCCCACATGCCACGGAGCGGCTGGGCCCGTGAGCCATGGCTGCTGAGCCTGCGCGTCCGGAGCCTGTGCTCCGCAACAGGAGAGGCCACAGCAGTGAGAGGCCCGCGTACCGCAAAAAAAAAAAAAAAAAAAAAAAAAAAGATTAAAATGGTGGTCACCTACAGAGCTATTGTAAGTGTTAAATAAGATAAAGTATGTAAACTAACATAGGGCCTGACAAAGAGTAATCATCTAATAAATGCCATATATTATTTTTGTTGTAATAGTAGGTCAAGAAAATTCAACGTACAGAGTTTTTGGCTTCCAATGACAGATGTTGTCAAGATATTCTTACAATTGCTGCTGGTCTAGATCAGAGGAGTTCCTGTACACGGTGCCATGACAAGTTGATGTGTGACAATCAATATTATGTGTATTGTAATTTGTTTCTTATAATACTTTATCAAAGTGTGAGGATTGTTTCTTTTATGTTAGAATTGAATCAGCGCTATGCCTATAAAAACTCTCTCTCTCTCGAATTATGAAATGATTTTTTGAGTAGGAAAGGGATGGAGTTACTCTCAGCCATAATGCAGAGAATTAGTGACAACTCTGGGTGTGCCAGTGGGAGTGTGCCACATATGAGAAAATTATGTCATCATAAGTTATAATCCTTTGCTATAGATGGGAACTAGTTTAAAGTCAGTAAACAGAAAGTTCTAGGTGTTCTAAGGGCCTAGGAATCATTGTAGACTATTTTGGGAATACACAAGCCTAAAGTTGCCTTCATAATCCTAAAAGCCAGTAAAATTCTGGGCATGATCAGGAAAGAAAACAGAGTTTTACCATTTATATTAAACAATAGTATTTCTGCTTTTAATACCAAGTGCCTCTCTGCTTATTAAATCTCAAGAAAGATACCTTCTTAGAACTAGTATTACTAGGCCAAATGTTATAAGCATTTGAATATCTCTTGATTTATACATATTCATATACATATATACACTTAGGGGAGGGCAGTTTATATTGTTATCAGCATTGTATGAGTGATGTAAGTTATCTGCAGCATATAATGTCATTTACAAAATAAACCAATTTGCTAGGCATAACATTATGTTTTAAGATTAATGTCCTTTGATTATTACCAAATTTGGATATTTTCTCATAGGTTGGTATTCTATTTTTATTTCCTTTTGTCTAAATTGTATATTTATGTTCCACTTATGATGATTTATTAGATTCTTGATGGTTTTAGTACAAATTAAAATGATCTCTTATTACTTATATATAGGTACTCTGGGATCTTATAACGTGAATTATTAATTGTGGAAACTAGTTTGATCTTCTTACCTGTCTGACTCTAGAATTTGTGATTTTGAATTATACCTATTATATTTGGTGGTCCATGAGTGGAAAGGAGGGTAGATATTTCTTAATTCCCCTCACTCATGTAGGTAATTATAGAAATTTCTACCAGAATCTGGGATGTAGTCACCTCTTAACACTTCTTATGACTATCACTAAGAAATTTTTTTTTTCTTTTCAGAAGATTTTATCAGTAGTTTATTAGTGTTTAGAGAGAAGAAGGTCTCTGTTTTTCTATGCTGACAATTCTCTAAAAATATGTTAGTTTTTGAGTGTGGGTACGGATTTTTACCCGCTAAATATTTGATTTAGTTACTGATTTGTAAACCCAATTCTTCTGCTGACTTGTTGGTGAACCTTTGACGAGTCATTTAACCTCTTTGCTTCCTCGACCGCAAATGAAGCATTAGCCTGAGACATCTCTAAATTCCATACTGGCTGTGCCTACTCATTCATTAATACCGTGCATTTCTTGCCTGCAAGTACACCTTTGGAATTCCCAGATGCATGTAAGATTGTCTGTGGTCTACACTGAGTTGGATTTTCTCCCAATCTCATTCTTTAATCCTTTTCCAGCACAAGATAAACAGTACAAAGGTTTCAAAAGTTTGAAACTCAAACCCCCAATGTTTTGAAATTATATTCACTTACTAAAACATGGACAAAGATAAGGCAAAATATGTAAGAACATTTGTCTTGTAGTCTTTTTGAGTCAGTTTCACTGTCCTGTCTCATAAACAAATACAAATGTGCTTTATGCTAGAGATAGTTATATTGCAAGCTCCTTAATACAAGTTATAAAAAGTACATAATACAAGAGTTGCAAATATATATATTTGTGAATTCTTGCCACTTTTCCATCTAGTTTAAAAAATCATCTAAGAAAGAATGTGATGAATCCATTTAACTCGCGGTTGCATTTTAAATATTTTGTACATACATGGACTCTGAATAATTAACTCTGCTTACTACTCAGTGATTTAAGTGGAATGACCCTTGACATCTGTTTGTAATAACTAAAACATCCACTGTAATTAATTTTTTTAATTAGGAAAGACATCTCCAGATTTTAAGATCCTTGGTGGTAAAATTGCCCTTTTAAAATTGGTTAGTTTAGTGATTTTTCTCTCTTAATGAAAATGAAAGTGTTTTGCATTTTAAAAACCTGGATGTGCTTTTAAAAGTGATTATGTAAGTAATTTAAGATCAGACATTTATCACAGAGAATTGTACCTTTTCTTTCTACCACTGCATACCAATCTTCTAGTGTATTAGAAACTGTGTAGCCTAAAATTTAAGTAACAGAGGTCTGAAAGTAAAAGATTTAGTGATTTTTATAAGAATTTGAGTTTGAAAGCCAAACTCTAAACTAATTTTACTAACATAAAAGTTCAGTTTATAAGATAGCAAAAATGAAATCGATCATAAAATTTACAAGCAGCTTTCGTAATTATTAAATTCTAAGCTTAGTAAGCAGGTAACTCTTATCTCCGTTTAAATGGCTGTTTATCTTATACTTGAACTCTTCCCTCATTTTATCCTTTTGAATAATCTTGTGCTAAAGTGAATCTCTGATTAATATTTAAATGCACATGAGGAGAAATAGGTAACCTAATCAGAGAAAATAATTAACAAACAACCTCATTCTCATATTCCTTAATTCCTACAAGGTAGTGTATATCTTGATTACTAGAATATCATTCTCTTTAACCTTCTTTGTAATTCAAAGCTGTAGATTCCATGATTGAACTGGCTCACTACCACTTAATTATAGTTCCTAATTATTTTTTGAATATGCTGTTTATGCACTGGCTTCTCCTAAATTCCATTTTTCTTCTCCCGTATAAAACCAAAATGTACTCTATAAGGATTACTTTCCCCTTCCAAATTCTTGTGACCTAGGTGGAAACCACTGAAATGTCTTTTGACAAAAAAAAAAAAATAATAATAATAAAAAATCCTTTTATGCAGTGACTAGAAATGAGACCTATCTCCATGTATAAAGGTAGAATAATATTCATGTCCTGATGGTTGAACACTACAATTTTATTTGGGCTGAAAATTTCTATAGCCATTTGAAAAGGTTATGTGTATAGAAAATTTTACATGTATATGTGTATACGTGTGAGCATTTATGAAACTTATATTTTGTGTATTTATATATAGATTATATATAGGAATTATAGATAGATAATTATCTATTTTTTATATAACCTATCTACTTACCTTCCTACCTATTTTATTACAATCTCTATCTCTATATCCCTATCTCTGGGGAGTGACACTGGGAAGAGGGAGAATTGACTTTCAAATTGTCATTTATTTACTCTGTAAATTTTGGTTTTTTTCAATCAAGCTTACATGACTTTTATAATTAAATGTGCAAGAGAAATGGTGATGATAAGCATCATTATTCTTTTTACAAAGAATATATTTTGCAAAACTAATATTTATAATAAAGTTACAAAACTGACTCAAAAAGTATTAACTAATTCCATCAAAATTTAGTTATGTGTTTTTAAAAATACATGGTGTTTGGAAAAAATTGTATGCAGAGGTGTGTCAAGTTTAAGACAATTATAAGCTTATTAAGTGATCTGAAGAAAACATAAAAAGGAATAAATGGCATTACCAGGTTCCTGAGTAAGAAAACTAACATATGTTAATAATTCAGAAGCTTTTGAATTAATTTATAGTTTGGGCAAAACTTGTCAAAATGATCCTAAAGTTAATTTTAACATGGTAAACAGAATAAAGTCCTCATTTTGAAAAAGGATAAAAGTGAAGTCAGTGTGGCAGGAATTGATTATTGTGTAGATGGGAGAGAGGGAGAATTTAATAAAGTTTAGGATTTTATGTTGGGCTTCTGGGCTGGTGATGTTGGTCTTCTGGGCAGGTGATGTTGGTCTTCTGGGCTGATGATGGTGCCAATATAGAGTAAGAGAGTGCTGGAGAATTAGATTTGACTCAGGAGTGTAGTAGGAAGGTTGTGAAGGAGATAATTTCCATTTAGGACATGTTAAGTTTGAGATACAAAGGTAGTGATAGATGAGTGGGTCTGGGTTAGCCTAGCAATATCTCTGTTTCTCCCTATCTGTCTCTCTCTTTCTCTATACCTAACCCTATTCTATATCTGTACATATTTCTGGATGTTTATATATGTGTGTGTATATATATATATATATATATATATATATATATACATGGAAATTATTCATATATACATAATTGCAATTATGTGAGAGAAGATGAGATTGCCAAACTTATGAGTGTAAGAATTGACAGCTAAAAACTCACAAAGAGAACTGAGTAGAAGTGACTATAGGGCTAAAAGTCCAGTTGAGAAGATACACAAATAGAAAATTCATAAAGAATATATTGTCTCATTAGAGAGTGATTACAAGGTACCATGGAGGCAGACATACTTACAGGAATCTACTCAACATATAAATCAGCTGAGAGGGCATCACAAGAGAAGCAGAATGAGATATTTGTAGCTAGCATTTTAGGGTCTTATTCCCAGTTCTAGTGAGTTCTGTGTAATGAGGAAGTTTTCACTGTGAAGAGCCAAGGACTGAACCAACATGAGAAAGTGGTAAAAAGTGCAAAAGTTTGGGAGTCACACTGGGATCCACCTCTGGTGCTGTGGCTCTAAGATTTGACTGACAGGGGACCTGAGGTTAAGTGGAGGTATTAAGTCAGGATTGGGTAGACTAACAGGAATTCAGCAACTGAGGGTGAGGGTGAGAAATCTGAGAATTCTAATGCCTATCATATAGTGATATCATAGGACACTGATATATTGACAGGCATTATCATGATTCATTTGGAAATGGTGACAAGATAAATGTTATAGATATGGCCCATCGATGAATCTCTCTCTCTTTCTATGTCTCTGTTTCTCTCTTTTCCTCTTTCTCATCTGACTACAGATCTATCATCTATCTGTGTGTATTTGTGTGTGTGTTTTATATAGTTGAAGTCTATGTAACTAAAAATAATTTTGAAATTAAAATTTTATCACAGTATTCTTACATTTTCTTATAATCACCATTTTATATGGCTGCTTAGTGTTTCATACAGTTAGCACTTCGTCTTTTCATTTTGCTTATGGTATCTTTTGATATTATAAAACAAAAACAAATCAAAAGTTTTTTTAATGTAATCAGATGTATTTATATTTTCTTCATGCTTTTTTAATCTTTTATTATGATTCCATTTCCTATACTGACACAATAAATATATTTGATATAATTGATTATTATTTTTTCTAAAAGATTTACTTTTTATATTTAAATCATTTATCTACTTTATGTATCTTTTGTGTTAAGGAGTTGACTGTATGATTTCTATAGGTATAATCAGTTGTCTTAGGATCATTTATTAAATAATCCATCATTTACCCATTGGCCTAGAATGGCATTCAGATATCAACTTCTCATCCAGATATAGCTCTATTTTCAGTGCTTTATTCTGTTCTACTTGTCTATTGACAATCTCTATAATGATATCACACTCCCTTCATAATATGCAAGTGTGCCTTTATGTCTAATTGGAGAAGTCCTTTCTGCTGTTCTTCTTCAGAATTATCTGGGATTGCATGGGCTTTTTCCTCTTCTACATCTATTATGCAATCACTTGTTCAAATACAATGAAAACACCACTGGCTATGGGTTAAAGGTTGAGTTAAAGTTGTAGATTAACTTGAGCAGTGTTGATATCCAAGAACATGGTATATGTCTCCATTTATTTAAGTTGATGTTAATGAGTTTCAATAAAGTTTTATAATGTTCTTCATCATTTCTACGTACATTAACATTTTTGTTCCTCTGGTGCATGGGAGTTTTTTTTTTTTTCTTTTAAAAAAAACCCAGTATTTTTTATCAGTTTGTTGCCAGTATAGCATATACAATTGATACTTGTATATGCAGACTGTTTGAATGATTGTATTAATAGTAATAATGTACTTGTAAATTCTTTTGCATTTTCTATTTGAACAATTAACTTGATTGGAATTTTTTATGGAATTTTTTCTTACACTCCTCTTCTGGTTAGGGCCTCTAGTACAAGATTGAATAAAAGCAATGCTAGTTGCCATCTCATCTCTTTCTTGAGGTTAAAAGCAATGATCTTAATCAGTAACTGTTAAGAATAATGTTTGATGTGATTTTTTATTTTAAAAGTTCACTAGCATTTGTAGTTTGCTAAGAGTTTTTATTGTGAATGGATATTGAATATTATCAAATGACTCCACTTTACATTAGCATCTTTATTAATTTAATCTTTAAGTTAAATTAGGATTACATCAATAGATTTTTAAATATTAAACCATCCAAACATTCCTACAATGTATCCAACTTGATCATATTTTATTCTATTTTTATACATTTCTGGATTTAATTTGCTAATTTTTATTTAAGAATTGTATCTTCTAACCTGTCCTTGCCCGATTTCAGAATTAAGAACATATTAGTAGAGATTTTTGGTTTATGCTGTAAAATAGTGTATAAAAGATTGAGTTTGTGTGCTTTGTAAGTGTCTGATATAATTTGCTTATAAAACTTGCTGGGCCTGAAACTTTGTTATTGGTAGATTTTAATAAATCAATATAATTTTTAAGATAGTAATGACTTCATTCAGATTTTCTATTTCTTCTGATCAAATTTAGTAAGTTAAATTTATCTAGGAAAATGCCCATATGGTCTAGATTTTGTAATCAATGCCATCAAGTTGTTCATAATGTTCACATATTATTTTAAAATATCTGATGTAACTGCTTTGTTGGTTTTGTAATTCCTAATATTCTTTGTGTGTTTTCTCTTTTTTCTTCATAAGACTTGCCAGATGTTTATTTCCAACTTATTATCTACTCAAAAAACAATTGATGACATAGAACCTCTTTGTTTAACCTTTGCTTTATTTCAATAATGGATGTTTCTTTTCACTATTTCATATTTATTATATATTTTTTTCTGCTGCTTGTTTTCTGACTTTTTAAATTGGACACCAAAAGTCTAAACTTTCCTCTGACTATAGCTTAGTTTCACACAAAGTAAGTTTTCCCCCCTACTTTGCTTCATAGTATCAAACTCAAATCCTGAGTTATTTAGAATATTTTTTAAATTTCTGAAATAAAGTGTGTTTTTTATTATTTCTATGATTCTTATATCTAATTTTATTACATATTTTTCAGGGAATATGATCTATTTAATATTACTTTTTATTTTTATTTTGATACTTTTTCTGTGGTCAGATTTTATAAACATTCATGAATGATTGACAAGAACACATATTTTTAATTGTTGGATGATAACGTCTGTATATGTATGTTCATTCAATTAGTTTGTTAAATTTTTCCCTGCTTCATCTATCAGTTGCAAAAAGATATGCATAAAATATTTTAATAATAGCATTGATTTGTCTTTTTATCGATTTTTGCTCCTTTTTGCCTTATATGTTCAAGTCTATGCCATTAACTCTATGTAAACTTAGAAATTTTACATATTCCTGTTGAATTGTAGTATTTTCCTATTACATACTTTCCTCGTTCATCTTCATAATGCTTTTTTTCTTGAAGTTCCTTTTATCTAATATTAGCATAGCCCTCTCTTTTGTTTGTGTTGGCTTAATATATTTTTTTTCATTCTTTCACTTTCAAATTTTCTATGATTAGTGCTTCCTCTTTTAAATAGCCTAAAGCAAGATGTTGTTACTATTGTTTTGCTTTAGAAAATTTATCAACTTCTGGATTTTCTCTAAATGACTGTGACATTTATAATGATTACATGTATCAATCAGTACATGTCATTGTATTTTGTGATTTGTTTATTCTTTTTTTCCAAATTATTTCTGCGTTCTTTTTACACTTGATCTTAGCCAAAAGGCCGAGAAGCAATATTTCCGCTTTCTTTTTGATCAGTTACTTTCTCTTCTATTTTTTTCTCCACTTTTTTAGCCTTTGCTCTCTTTAAACTAAATATTATATTTATATTATTTTACTTACTAAATTAAAATGTTAACTTGTTTACTGTACTTAAGCTTGAAATTAATATCTACATCTGTCATCTAAATAACATAAGCCTTTAAAATTCTTTAAGAATCACTTCCTCCTTAATTTAAATGTTATTGCTGATTATTACTTTAGTTATTTATCTTAGTTCATGCTTATCAATGTCTATATACTACTTTGCTTACTAGTCTTTTCAGTGTTCCAATCCTAGTTAAGCATGTAGATTCTGGAGACATACTGCCTGAATCTATTAGCTTATTAGCTGAATGAATGACTTCATGCACATTTCTTATTTCACTGCTTTTTTTTGTTTGGACTTTGGTCTTTTTTCTATGGTTTTCAGTTTCTACCTAAATGGAGACTTAGGTTACTGATTTTAAATTTTTCTTCTTTGCTAATATATGCACTTAATATTATATAATTTCCTCTAAGTTCTGCTTTAGTTTCATCCCACAGTTTTGATATGTTGTATTTTCATTTAGCTCAAAAAAATTTCTTTCATAAAGTCTTCTTCTTGGACCTATGGGTTATTTAGGGGTGTTGCTTAATTTCCAACATTAAAGGATTCTTTCTGAGTATCTTTCTATTATTGATTTCTAGTTTAATTCTGTTATGTTTCTAAAGCATACTTTGTGTAATTTCTACTCTCTACATGTGTTAAAGTTTATTTTGTGATCCAGAATATTGTCCATCTTGGTGAATATTCCATGTGCACTTGAAAAGAATGTGTTTTCCACTGGGGTTGGATGGAGTATTCAATAAATTCAATTAGGTAGAGTTTGTTGATTGTGTTGTTTAAGTCATCTGTGTTTTATTAAGTTGATGCTCTTTGTTCAACCAATTACAGAGAGAGGACTGCTGTTGTGGATTTAGCTATTGCTTTATTCAGATTTATGAATTTTGCCTTACGTTTTTGGAGATTTTTAAGTGCATATATATTTAAGATTGTTATGTCTTCTTAAGAATATATAGGCCTTATATAAAGGCCTTCTTTATCCCTGATAATATTCCTTGTTCTGAAGTCTCTTTGTCTGAAATTAATACAGTTTTATTTTACTTAGTAATTGCATAATATATCATTAGTCTTTTTTTTAACCTCTAACCTATTTATGTTGTTATATTTTAAGTAGGTTTCCTGTAGACAGCATATAGTTGTATTTTACTTTCTTATTCAATCTGACAATCTCTGTATTATAGCTGGTATGTTTAAGCCATTTGTATTTAAAGTGATTATTGATACAACTGTATTAAAATCTACCATTTTTCTAGTTATTTTCTATTTGTTCCATTTATGTTTTGTGTCTTTTTTTTTCTCTTCCTGTCTTCTCTGTGCTAAATTGGCCATCTTTTATGATTTCATTTTACTTCCTCTATTGGCTTATTTTTTATTCCTCCTTAGACATCAATGTGTCTTTCCATTTTTTTGTTGTTGAATAAATGAATCAATGAGATAATTTAATGTCTCTGGTCTCCTTTTTTGTGAAACATGAAAAGTAATAGTACCTACATTTTATAGTTGTTTGGATAGTTTAAAGACTTAGTAAATAGTATAATAAAATAAATAACAAATAGTATATGTAAAGATATAGTAAGTAGTACAATAATATAATAATCTAGTAATAGTATAATAAGGATTATAATGGTAGTATGATAAATAGTATTAAATATTTGTAATTGATAGATATAAATAAATAGTATAATAGGATAGCAAATAGGGTAATAAACAGCTTAGCAGAGTGCCTGGAATATATAAAGAGCTCAATTAGTACTAGTTATATAAGAAATAGTCAAAGTCAAATTATGTAAGAAACTCCTTCCACCATTGTGATTTCAGGACTATCTATTCCTCTAATGGAAGTCACACAAATATAATAGAAGAAGTTTTTAAGTCTTAGTAAATTTTTAAATGATGACTTTACTTTCACTTAGTGCTCTAAATTTGTGTTCCTTTTTCCTCTTCTACTGTGTCTTTTTGCTTATTTTGTCTGCCAAATATCTTTTCTTGTTTATTTTTCTGCCTAACAGAATTTATTTTCCTATAAAAGTAGCTGACTTTTACAAATAACATGAAGTGAGTCTTTTTAATAAACAGATTGTAATTTAAAAAATATTTTGATAGTATCTTAGGTAAATTGTTGTATAAATAATTTGGAACCGGAGTGAAGTACTAACATATGGAATGTTAAATGTAAAGAATGCTGAATTTGCTTCATTTACATTTACTGTTATCTAACTCTTAAAGTATTATCTCAAGCAGGATGTAATATAAATAAAATATTTTATATATGGATAATTTTCAATGGAAAATAACATAAGAAATAACAGTAAAACATACTCAAATCCAAAAGTATAAATATTTGGTAATGATCAGATCAAATTTTAAAGCTGTTGAAATAACAAATATTTCTTAAGTTTTATAGCTATTAAAATTAACTTTGGAGTTACTAAAATGAACTCTTTTCCAAAAAAATGCTATATTTTATAAGCTTCATTTCCATGAAAAATAGATTGATTACCATACAGTTTTACCATATAGTTTTTTTCTACTTGGTATTCATTTTTACTCATTTCATTTTAAACCTGGGTAGAAGATTCTGCCCAGGAATTACAATTGTTATGCTAGTATATTAGTTCATTAATTAAACAAACGTTTTTTAATGTGCATAATACTACTTGACTGTGGAGATACTGGGGTTATGATGAAGTATATAAGAGGTTGTGTCTATGTAGCTTAGATTACATCAGAATATATTTGTAAGAACATTTATTTTATAATATTTCAATAAATAAAGGTTTAAGTAAATAAATTGAGATTAATCCTTTCTTTATAATATCCAAAAGGCTGAAGCATGTTATCACAGTTGAGCCTTACAATTTTCAAAAAGCATGAACATATTTTCACAATTGATTCTCATTTAAAATATGTTGAATTTTAAATGAGGACACATGACCTAGGTCTACCATACGTAGGTCAAGTTTTCTCAACCTGAGCATTATTAACATTTGACATAGATAATTCTTTGCTGTGAGCAATCACTCTGTTGTTGTAAGATGTTTGCAGCAATCCTGGCCTGTACTCACTGTATATCAGCATCACTGCTGTCTCTAAGTTGTCACAACCGAAAAGGTCTCCAGACATTTGCAAATTTCCGCCCTGAGGGGAAATTACCCTTCACTGAGAACCACTGCTATAGCTTGATGATTTTCTTAATATGCCACTTAAATTTTGGTGAAGTGATATTTCATACAAGTTAATATAAAGCTGTAATTATGTCATGCCTATATAATGGAAATACTTTCACTAGAATTTGGTTACTTGTCTTTCAGTATCTTGACAAAGTGAATTGAAGCATACCAGCAAATAGAGGGCATAAGAGAAGAAGCAAAGCCTTTGGAACCAGAAAGGCTTGTTTTGAATCTCAGCTCTCTGTAGATAACACAAAGGAATAGTCCTTGAAGCCACAGGATAATGAATTTCTTCTCCTTCATGCTTTTCCTAGATGCTAATTCGACTTCTAGAATCAAGGCATTTGTACATTATATCTCTATCATTATCACATAAGCTCTCTAAGTAGCCCCCATTGCTGCAATGAGATCTTTATGTAGAAAAAATTTTAATCCTTTATTTCATTTTCTTCTTTCCTCATTCATACAAACACATTGACCTCCCTGCTAGATGTATGATAAACTAATCGTTCCAATATTTTGGACTATAACAATGAAAAATAAATGAAAAAGTGGAGAGTATCTATGTGAGTCTTCTTAGTTTGGGTATGTTGAATGTACCAGGAAGCTGGTATACAGTAGAATGTAAGCATGCGGATGTAATTAGTGAACTATTGCAAATATTTTAGGGTAAAGAGATTCAATGAGTTTTTTTAAAATGTTTCTAAAGTCCATAATAAAAAGAGAGTGTGAAATTTAGTAAAAAAGATTACCAAGACATTTCATTAACACTTAGTTTGATTATAACTGATCAGAAACAAATAATTCTGTATATTTTTGGTCCCTACTTACATTATTGCAGCAAAGTTTTACTGTATGTGACAAAAATGCATTCCAGAGAGAAAAGGATTAATCAAAAATTGGGGATATAAAATTATATTTTGCAATGGAGTAATCACTGCAATAAAAATTTGGATTCATATTTCTAAATAGTGATAGTAATTTTAAATGCATGAGATTCCAAAGGAAAAGAAAATAGCAGCAAGCTAAAGAATGAACATCTATGAGAAGAATGAGGAAAAATGGGGAGGGTGTCACACAGGTAAAGATGAAATCAGGATTATATAATTTTAAATAAAACCAGTTACTATATTTGGTAAGTCAGAGGTAGATTTCAAGTGAAGCTAATGAAACTTAAATTTCAAGACTCATCAGTTGTCTGAGCCTCTCCTAAGGTCCTGATTAGGGCAATGTGTTTCTAGTAATTTGTTCCTCTTCAAGAGCCCTCAAAATTGTATAAGCTTCATTTCCATGAAAAATAGATTGGCTACCATACATTTTTACCATACTGTTTTTTTTTCTACTTGGTATTAATTTTTACTCATTTCATTTTGTAAATAGTAGTAACGCTATAAAATTATTCTGATAAGCTCTTAACACTTAAGTAAAACATATTTTTGCATTTTGATACAAATACATATTGAATTTATTTAAATTCTGCATATTCATGGCTTACCTAAACTTTTCCAGAGGTTCATGTTTCCGACCTAAGTTGTCATTCTTTTCTTTTCTTTTCTCTTTCTTCTATAACTAAAAGGAGAACAGTTAGAAAAACATGATATCTGTTATAATGCATATTTATCACTGAAAAATTAAATTGCCCTAATTAATGTGAATGTGACAGTGCTTGGCTGGGCAAGCATTTCATTTACTATCATAACCTAAAATCATAGTGAAATTACCGGCTGAAGGGTTTTTTGGTTTTGTTTTGTTTTTTAATAAAAGATTTGGAAATAGAGTTTTTACTTTTAGGGCCCTGGAACTGAAAACTTATTTAGTTTCCTGTAACAAAAAATAAAAGTAAACATTTAGAGGCTGGTTCAACATAAATGGACAGACTTAAAAGGAATGGGTTTATTAATATATATCAATGTTTTTCTTTACATTTAAAACAAATATTAGGCACAAAAATATATTCACATAACCTTTTTAAAGGTTGGTAGTACTTTAACAGGTTGACACAGGAATTTAAAAAATAGACTACAAAGGACTTTGTAATTCTCCAAAAGATTTTATTTTGCCTCAAAATAAAATTAACGTTATACAGCCAATGAATAACTTTCTGTTTATTGCATATTGGAAACCTCAGTAATAATGCATATATGTATATACAGTGGATCCTCATTATTCGCAGATTCCATGTTTGTGAATTTGACTACTTGCTAAAATTTATTTCTAACCCCAATATCAATACTTGAAACACTTTTGCAGTGCGAAGTAATGAAAAGTTTGAGTTGCTAGATGATGGCATTCCCAGTTGAGGTCAAATAAGACAACACAACCTTTTTGTTTCAGCTCTGTTCTGTAAACAAGTGTTCTTTTCACAACATATTTAGTGCCATGTTTCCCTCATTTTTGTGCTTTTTGATGGTGATTTTTCTGTTTAAAATGACCTCAAAGGTAGTACTGTCTAGTGTTCCTAATTGCTGAAGGCTATGATTTGCCTTACAGAGAAACTATGTGTGTTAG
Organism: Delphinus delphis; assembly: GCF_949987515.2. Taxonomy (NCBI): domain Eukaryota; kingdom Metazoa; phylum Chordata; class Mammalia; order Artiodactyla; family Delphinidae; genus Delphinus; species Delphinus delphis. Next base: position 19,386,211 of record NC_082699.1, read on the forward strand.
ATAAGCGTCATTCAGGCATGAGTTATAATGTTGTTGACAATGAGTTCAATGGTAATGAATCAACAATATAGATATTAAATAAGGGGTCTTTAAACAGAAACCCATGTAAAACAAGTTTATGAATTGATCCATTGATGACAATGTTGTGACCAGAAGCTCACAGGAAGGTCACCCTGTGTTTCCCCTAGGAGCAAAAGTTCCATATTTGTTAACACAGTGTTTGCAGCAACTTCCTACTGAAATACCTAAAAATAAAGAACAATGTGAATTAAAGCAGGCATTGAGGAATCAGAGACTAAGGAGGGTTTACACCTCTTTCTATCTACCTACATACCAGTAAGTTTGCTGTTTCAAGGTCTAAATGTATAAGACAGTGAATTTCTCAATTCAGCTTTGTGAATCCAATGGAAACACAATGGTTCAATTATCCACCTCTTTATAGAGATATAAATTATTATTATTATTTTATTGTAAGTTTCATGAGGGCAGGAAATTTCTCTATTTGTTCATGTAGAAATAGTCACTGGAAAAGTACGTTACATACAAAATTTACTTCTGTGCTCAATATTAATGCTATACTCTGTCAAATTTAATTATTTGCATATATATTTTATTCACACATTCAGTAAGTATCTGTGGAGTGTTTACCATGTGGAAGACACTATTCTAGGCCCTAAAGACATAATAATAAATAGAAAATAGAAAATCTTTGCCTTTCTAGAACTTAGCAGCTTAAAGCAATGGTTTCCCAAATTTTCAGCACTTTGGAATCTCCTGAAGATTTTTAAAAGCACTGATACCTGACTGCCACCACAGACATTCTAATGTAATTGGTATCTGATGCAACTTGGGCCTTGGGATCTTTAAAAGTTCTCCAGATGATTCTAATGTGCAGCAGAATTTGTGAATCACTGACCTAATGTATGTTACACATTAAGCAATTCCAAATTGCTTACTTGATAGTGGCGATAGCTTCTGATACTTTAATTTAGAAACTTAGCACATGGGCAAAAGCCATGACCTTACCTGTGACATTTGGCTCAAATTAAATTAATATTTCTTTGCTATTAATATCATTTTAATCGTCTATATTCTTAATCCAAAAGACACACTTCATTATGGTATTTTCAAAAAACCAACCAATATTGCGTTTTTCAAAAAGAAATTTACATAAATTGTGGTGAAATATTTAACATTTCAGTTGAGTTGACCAAATACCTAACTATATTAAATAGAGATGCAAATCTTAATTAGTTTCATCTAAATCAGTTATCACAGAGACTTCCCTGGTGGCACAGTGGTTAAGAATCCACCTGCCACTGCAGGGGACACGGGTTCGATCCATGGTCCGGGAAGATCCCACATGCTGTGGAGCAACTAAGCCCGTGCACAACAACTACTGAGCCTGCGCTCTAGGACCCGCGTGCCGCAACAACTGAGCCACGTGCTGCAACTACTGAAGCCCGCACACCTAGAGCCCGTGCTCCACAACGAGAGAAGCCACCGCAATGAAAAGCCCGTGCACCGCAAAGAAGAGTAGCCCCCGCTTGCCGCAACTAGAGAAAGCCCACGCACAGCAATGAAGACCCAACTCAGCCAAATAAATAAAATAATAAAATAAATCAATTATCACATTATTACATACACAGGGAGAACAACAATTATTTTGTTCTCCCTGTGTATGTAAGAAAGCTTTAAGGAGGAATGTTGAGCTGTTCTTGACGATATGACTGTGTGTATAATCTACTACTACATTTTTAAAATGAAGAAACCTTAACTCTTATGTGTGTATATGTGTATGTATGTATGCATTGGTCTCCCAGATGCAAAAGCTTATGGTCATTATAATACATTTGTTCAAAATGTTCAAGTCAGTACACTTAGCATAGTAGAACTGCTGCTATTTTTATTAAACATTATACCACTTTAGAACATATTTGAGATAGGTACTGGCTCAAACTGATAACTTTCTTCCCTTCATTTTGCATAATACAGCATCTTTGGTATCAGAGTGCCACAACAATCTTAAATATTCTGACTAACTTTGCTGAGTTTGCAGTGGCAACAATGATAATACTGATTGTAAAAACCAAATGCAGAAATAGTGACTGTTGAATCCTAACATGTTGCTTATATCCAGACTTTTTTTAATTTTCCTTACCAGTATAATCTATATCCCAGTTAATAATTTAGTACTAATCAGCTCCTTATCTTCTGGAAAGGAGAGTCTGTTTTGAATCACGAGGCAACTGACCTTGAAGGTAGGTTTAATATATGCAGATTTCTCATATCACCTCTAAGCTTTTACTCAGAGTGTTTTCTTGGTTACATTTAGGTCTCAGCTGCACAGTCCTCCTTTTGTCTATCTTAACAGTAACTGATTTAGTTATGATACCATTTTCACTCTTCTTTAGTTCAGGGTTTTACACTTATTGTATAACTAGTTTTAAATAACAATCTGATGTTTTAATAAGCATATAGAAAGAAATGAGTAGCTGAGGTAAACCATAAATATTATAAAAAATAGCAGGGCTTCCCTGGTGGCGCAGTGGTTGAGAGTCCGCCTGGAGATGCAGGGGACACGGGTTCGTGCCCCGGTCTGGGAAGATCCCACATGCCGCAGAGTGGCTGGGCCCGTGAGCCATGGCCGCTGAGCCTGCGCGTCTGGAGCCTGTGCTCTGCAACGGGAGAGGCCACAACAGTGAGAGGCCCGCGTAACGCAAAAAAAAAAAAAAAAAAAAAAAAAAAATTAGTAACATTTCTAAACTAATTCAGGTATTTCACAAGATGCTGTGTATCTCTGTCCAATTTATTTATTTAGCATTTTTTAGTGATGTGAGTTGTTTGCATTGATCAGATAAAAGGTGGATCTAAAATAAGGATTTAAAATTGTTTCCTTGGGGTATAGTCATGAATTGAAAGACAATATGAACTGAGCAATAAGCTATGGAATAATTATAATTATTTCAAAGGAATTAGAAAACTTTGTAAGTAAAATTTATGAATGTGCAGTTTAATTTTTTTCCACCAGTTCTAAAATGAGTATATTTCAATAAAAATAATACTGTATATTTTTTAATGTAGGTAATGACTTTAGTTTAAATGACCTAATGAGTTCTGTGGTTCTGCTGGTCATTGCATGATCATCAGCTAGATTGAAGAAGGAAAAAAAGACAAGGAAAAATTATTTTTATTTATCTAAAAATGATATATAATCTGTGCTTTAAGAAAGAATCTATGAACCACTTTGAAAATAGAATCCTGTCATTAGATCCAATTTCAGACTTCTTTCTTTGCATGTTAGTGATAGCAACTTACTTTGAAGATTAAAATGCCTATTTTGATTTGTTTTAATTTTTAAATATGTTTGTTTTCCCTCATCAAAAGTAGAAAGGATAAGAGACAAGATTTCTATTTCGAAAAAGGGCTGATGATTAAGACAGTGGCAGCCAGGAAAATAATGATTTTTTTAATTGACTCATTTTTTTTTTGAGAAATGAAAGGTGGCTTTGCTTTGAATTAATAATCCATTTTATTGGGTGGAGTTCTCCTCTTATTGGTTTCCAGTTTACACTGAAAAATATACTGAGTTGCAGAGATAAACCCATGCAATATGGTCACCTTATCTTTGATAAAGGAGACAAGAATATACAATAGAGAAAAGACAGCCTCTTCAATAAGTGGTGCTGGGAAAACTGGACAGCTACATGTAAAAGAATGAAATTAGAATAATCCCTAACACCATACACAGAAATAAACTCAAAATGGATTAAAGACCTAAATGTAAGGCCAGACACTATCAAACTCTTAGAGGAAAACATAGGCAGAACACTCTATGACATAAATCACAGCAAGATCCTTTTTGACCCAGCTCCTGGAGAAATGGAAATAAAAACAAAAATAAACAAATGGGACCCAATGAAACTTAAAAGCTTTTGCACAGCAAAGGAAACCATAAACAAGATGTAAAGACAACCCTCAGAATGGGAGAAAATATTTGCAAATGAAGCAACTGACAAAGGATTAATCTCCAAAATTTACAAGCAGCTCATGCAGCTCAATATCAAAAAAACAAACAACCCAATCCAAAAATAGGCAGAAGACCTAAATAGACATTTCTCCAAAGTAGATATACAGATTGCCAACAAACACATGAAAGAATGCTCAACATCATTAGAGAAATGCAAATCAAAACTACAATGCAATATCATCTCACACCAGTCAGAATGGCCATCATCAAAAAATCTACAAACAATAAATTCTGGAGAGGATGTGGAGAAAAGGGAACCGTCATACACTGTTGGTGGGAATGTAAATTGATACAGCCACTATGGAGAACAGTATGGAGGTTCCTTAAAAACTAAAAATAGAACTACCATACAACCCAGCAATCCCACTACTGGGCATATACCCCGAGAAACATAATTCAAAAAGAGTCATGTACCACAATGTTCATTGCAGCTCTATTTACAACAGCCAGGACATGGAAGCAACCTAAGTGTCCATCAACAGATGAATGGATAAAGGAGATGTGGCACATATATACAATGGAATATTACTCAGCCATAAAAAGAAATGAAATTGAGTTATTTGTAGTGAGGTAGATGGACCTAGAGTCTGTCATACAGAGTGAAGTAAGTCAGAAAGAGAAAAATACCATATGCTAACACATACATATGGAATCTAAAACAAAATAAAATGGTCATGAAGAACCAAGGGGCAAGACGGGAATAAAGACGCAGACCTACTAGAGAATGGACTTGAGGACATGGGGAGGGGGAAGGGTAAGCTGGGACAAAGTGAGAGAGTGGTAGTATATATATGTCCATATATACACTACCAAATGTAAAATAGACAGCTAGTGGGAAGCAGCCGCATAGCACAGGGAGATCAGCTCAGTGCTTTGTTACCACTTAGAGAGGTGGGATTGGGCGGGTGGGAGGGAGGGAGACGCAAGAGGGAAGAGATATGGGGATATATGTATATGTACAACTGATTCACTTTGTTATAAAGCAGAAGCTAATACACCATTGTAAAGCAATTATACTCCAATAAAAATGTTAAGAAAAAACATATATACTGGGTTGATTTGGATTGCTATTCTTCTTCATCAACCTTTTAGTGGTCACATTTGTGTAATCTTCAGAGTTGAAAAAGTGGAACATGGAAACAAAAGAAACTACTTTTGGGATTAGTATAGTACTTTTGATAATGAAAAGTAATCTCAAAGGAATACATTTACAGAACAAATTTTGTTAACTAAAACTTTAAAATAAAATGTTTTAATGTTAATATTCCAAATTATTTTCATGAAAATTCTTTTATGAAAATAACATTGATTTTTACTAGCCTGTTTTCTATTTTGAGTCATGCTCTGAAGGAATGATTTAACTAAAGTATAGAACTATTTAACAGGCTTAATAGTCTTACAGATAAGATAGCAATGTTTCTGCTATTATCTTGAATAGTCAGTCAATAGTGAACTGAGTTGTTGTCTTCTTTAAATCCTGTTTTGTTTTCATCTCTTGTTATGTTGCTCTAAAGAAATTTAAATATCATATTTCACATGCCAGTTTAAGGAACCATTGCTTTAACATTTTTCAAGAACATTAGTTGTGCTATTTAAAACTGACATTTTATCTACAAATAATGTTGTCTTTCTTTCTGAGGTATATGACCTGACTAGAAGTAAGAAGGTATATCTTAGCCTACAAACCATGAGATCACACTAAAAAACAGTAACATTTTGTTCAGCGTACAGAACAGATACTGCAAAGTGACCTCTGTTTAAGGAGCTTTCAGTAGATCATAGTTTACGATGTATATTTATGTTTTTGAATGTAGATTAAGTTTATATATCTCTATTTTAGAAAATGTATGTTATTACAAATTGCTGTGGTAGGAATTAGCATGAATATTTGATGATTCTCCCAATTAAACATTAAGAATTAAATTTAAAATTACTCATAAGTTTATTATGTTGAAGGTAGGGTTTAATAACATAAGTCCCATTTATTTAAGGACAATCATTTCTATATCACCTAGGCATAAAATTAATACATTTTTTCTTATGACTACTTAAGCTTTTAATCTAATGTAGCCTTAATGAATTTATCCGTAAGAAGTACTTGATGAAGCAATTATGAAAAGCTCCCTGGACTTTTCATCTGTCCCTTTGCTGGAAATACCTGAATTTTAATATGAAAATATATAAACAAATACCATAACTGTTTTACACATCTACATTTTATACTGTACAATTAAATGGTATAATTTTCTTTTGTTCAATTGTGCCAAGTGACATGTTTCCAAAAATCAAAGTTACTAAGTTATGAAAATGTCACAATCACTATTGAAAGGGAAAACACAAAACACTAAAGAGTGATACTTGCTTGATTATGATGCATTATTAAAAATCCAAAGTAACCATGACTAAAATTATTTCTCTGTGACATTTTCTTTTTTCGTTATCTCTTTATTTCCTTTCTTTCTCATCCTCCTCATTGTCCTTCCTTACTCTTCTTTAAGCAAACAAAAATATTCTCAATGAAGCCTAATTAATTTTAAAAGTAGAGAGGAGGGATTTGTCTTATGGAGGAATACAAGTTAATTTTAAAAAACAAGTTATCTCATGTTAAAATCAATTCAAGAGAAAAATCTAGTCTCTACTTAGCCAGCTCCCTGCATTGACTCAGGTTCTCAACTTCCTTTGTAGAAGATACTAATTTAGTTTCCAGGGTAGGCTACTTTCCTTAAGTAGAAGGCATCTTTTTTTTTTTTTTTAACAACACTGTTTTGTTTTACATTTCTCTGATTACTAATAAGGTTGATAATTTTCCCATACTGTAATTCAGTTCATCATAAATCTTTTGATTTTATTGTGCTAAGAACATCTAACATAAGTGCTGCCTTTTTAATAAATTTTTAAGTTGTGTTATACATTATTGTTGGCTGGTACAATGTTGTATGGCAGATCTTTAGAACTTACTCATCTTGCTTCAATAAAATTTTAAACCTTTTAATTAGTAACTTCCCCTTTCTCCCTCCCCCTGGCCCCTGGCAACCACCATTCCTCTCTTTGAATCTATAAGGATGACTATTTTAGATTTCTCACATTAGTGCAATCTTGCAGTATTTGTATTTCTGTGATGGGCTTATTTTATTTATCATAATGTTTTTAAGGCTCATCTGTGTTGTAGTATGTATCACTAGTTCATTCCTTTTTAAAGCTGAATAGTTTTCCATTATATATCACATTTTTTTTAATCCATTCATCCATTATGGACATTTGTATTGTTTCCACCTTGGCTATTGTTATTAGTGCCGCAGTGTCCTCTGACCATCTCATCAACTCTATATAGTTTATCAAGGATCACCTGTATTTTTTACCTAGCATGTTAATGCCATTTATTCTTGTTATTTTACTCTATAATTTAGTAAAATATTACATAATCTAATGAAATATGAGTGTTAAAAGAAAAAAATTTCCCTATAAAAACCAAGGAAAGTACTTTGGAAGTGAATAAAAGCAAGTTGATTAAAATATATTTCAAAAAGTATAAAATTCTAGAAGGCTTCTGTATTCCAGTTGCTTTACAGATACCTTTGACTTTTTTCTCCACTTAAAAAAAAATACAAGAAATCAAAAGTAGTGTATGGGATTTATAAAAAAAATAATAAGAAAGAATCCCCAATGTAAATTGGTGCCGCTGCCATGGAGAGCTGTATGGAAGTCCCTTAAAAAACTAAAAATAGTTACCATGTGATCCAGCAATCCCACTCCTGGGCATATATCCAGAGAAAACTCTAATTCAAAAGATACATGCACCCTAATGTTCATAGCAACACTATTTACAATAGACAAGACATGGAAGAAAACTAAGTGTCCATCGACAGATGAATGGATAAAAAAGATGTGGTACATATATACAATGGAATATTACTCAGCCATAACAAATAATGAAATAATGCCATTTGCAGCAACATGGATAGACCTAGAGATTATCATACTAAGTGAAGCAAGCCAAACAAAGACAAACATCATATGATATCACTTACATATGGAATCTTAAAAAATGATACAAGTGAACTTATTTACAAAACAGAAACAGACTCACAGACATAGAAAAAAAATGTATGGTTACCAAAGGGGAAAGCAGGGTGGGGTGGGAAAGGATAACTTAAGAGTTTGGGATTAACAGATACACACTACTTTATACAACATAGGTAAGTAACAAGGTTCTACTGTATAGCACAGGGAATTATAGTCAATATCTTACAATAACCTATAATGGAAAAGAATCTGAAAAAGAATATATGTATGTATATTCTATATATACTTCAATTTAAAAAGAAAAAATCCATTTATCTGGATTCTTACACAAATAAAAGGTCTTGGTTATCCAACAAAACAGTAACAATTATACATATTAAGTATAGATATACCATTTTTATGACTCTTTGTTTCAATTATTTTATTTGCTTAACTAGTTCAGTAAATTACCAGTTCTAGAATTTAAGAAAAGAGGACTTCTACTCTACTTTGTAATGTCTTAGAAGATTAAAAACAAAACAAAACAAAAACAAAGAGAATCTTTCCTTCACTAGAGTGAGGCTGACTGAATTCTGTGGGAGTTTCCACATCTGAAGATCATTAAGACAGACTGCCCCCATTAAAGAGATATGCCTGCTATTTCAATCCTCTGTATCTTCTGGAAATTCTCAAGTTTTTACTTGATAAAGTGAAGAAAATAATTTACAGTAATGTGTTTCATCTTGAAAACCAGATCTAATTGCCAGTGGCTACTTGAGGATCTGTGCTGAGATGAATTTAAAGCTCCTTCCACTTTTGAGTGCAGTGCCCTGATCCATGGTGATGCCACCCATGGACACAGGATGGAGTAGACCAATAAAACTATGACAGCATTGTTCTCCTGATCTATATCCACATTTCTCTTTTTATCACATTTCTCTTGAGTGTTTTGCAGTCTTATAAATGAATGGTTCTCGACCTTTTTCTTTGCTTCTTTTCCTTCTGTTGGTACACTCCCATTGGTGACATACCTCAGCATCGGTTCGTCACTACGTGCATGTGAAAGACTGTGGGCAATGCACAATGCCCTCTTTGTGTTCACACAGGAAACACAACAGGTCTGTGCTACTTCACCACAAATGAGAACCACTTCATGTAAATGAAAACCACAGGATTTTCATGTTGTGCCCTTCAAAAACAACTACTACAGTTAACCTTCTAAACAAAATCAGTCCCTGAAATTTATCCCCCCAATATTATCCTCACAATTAAGAATCCTACAGAATATAAAGGCAAGAGGACTATTCCAGTGATCCCTGTTTGATTTAGTGACGCTGGCTGCTGAAATGACTCTGCTATTTTCTTCACATGGCTTTGAGTTTAAGAGGCCAGTCTTCCCTGATGAAAAATATAATAATTTCTAAGATACAGTAGTCACAAAGTCTATGGTGTTAAGAAATTGAATAAGAAATATTACTTTGCAGTAATCGTTAACAAATGTGGAAAATGAAATTCTGACTTTATAATGTAAATGTGGCTGGAATTCTTTCTTGGAAGATAAAATCAATAAACATATTCTCAGAAATAAAATATAATCTTTGAATATTATCTTCTAAATTTCCCCACACTCTAAATGCTTCTTGTCATACATACACGTAAAAGATATAGTGTGCTTTATAGATGTTATGTATGAGAAAGTTGATGATGGGAATGTGTAAATCTACACATGTTCAGTTTAATGTCTAGAATGTAACTGACATCAGAAGTAAAAATATATGAAACCTTATTCATGTAACATTTATTTATTTATTATTATTTTTGCCTTTTTTGTTGTTTTTATTTTTATTAAAGTTATAAAAGCACATAGATTTAAGAATTAAATAATTCTACAAAGTTTCTCCCAAGAATTCTACAAAACAAAAAACAAACAAAAAAGGTCAACGGACATCGTTCTCAGAGGCATTTATTTTAGCCTTCTTTTTTCTTTCTTTTTTTCCCCCCACTATTACCCCATGACTTTAAGTGACATGCTGCTTCTTGTACTTTCGGTTTTAATGTTCTCCATTGACTCTCCACTATGGAGAATGAGGATTTAGCTTTCTTTCCTACCCTGTCTTCAGTGCACACTGGTATTCAGCCTCCTGCACATCTTTTCCAAGGGGCCTCCCTGAAGCAGTTTTTAAGGGCTCTCAGGCTGCATGCCATGGCAAGCTTCCCAGCATCTCACCGTGGTTGTCTAACAATTACTTATCGAATGCCTACAAGATACTAGCAACTGCACTGGTTCTGCCCTTGGAACATTTACAGACATGCAAGGGACACTGACTCATAGATTGATAACTAAAGAGAATGTGTTTCAGGCCATATTAGGGCTATGCCCAGGCTTCTACTGGAATATATCATAAATCCCTGTCATTTCAAATTGAAAATTTGTTTTTCCTCAACATAAAGTTAGCTAAAGAAACTTGAAATTATTAAGTGCTTATGTTAAGTGTTAGCTTACAGTCTTGACTTACCCTATTTATAACAGAAAAGTGATTCTCATTTTTTTAGAACATGGGGCATGAGATTTCAGCCGCTTAAATGGGAGAAATGATGCTATAATGACAGTTCAAAATCAGAGGTATTCTCTTTTCTATTTTTAATCCTCTTAATGACATCATTTATTGTCTACTGGAAATCCATTTAGGAAATCATGTTAGTCCACTAAGCACTTCAGATAAGGTGATTTCATGAAGCATTCCAACATTATCACAATGAATTGCTTTCGTACACCATAAAAGAAAAAGAAGTAAGCAGAATATGGCCTGCTGAAGGAGTTTACAGTTTTACAGCTCCTCCCACTGTAGCACATAAGTCACTCAGTTACAGTTAACTTTGGATTATCCCTCACAGATTGAAAGCCCAACAGCCATCACACACTCTGGGCCTGTGGTGCCACTCGTATGTGTGTATCTAAATCAATGATGAGGGTATCGGAACCGATACTGGACATGGAGATGGCAAATTACAGTGAAGTTTTGGACCCAACTTACACAACTTTGGAGTTTGAAACTATGCAGATTCTGTATAATTCAAATGGTGAGTTCTCATCTGCTTGTAGATAAAAAAGAAAAGTAAGTATAATAAGAGCAGGAAAACTGAGCTTCCCAGGTGGTGGTTCCATGTGTTTTATTGCTGGAGAATTCAGGGCTTGCTTTTTAAGGCCACAAATCTGAGGTTTTTGCGCTTCATCGCAAAATTTAAATTAATAATGCTATGGCTATCTTATGTTTGAGATAGAAAAAGCTTAGCTATGCATAATAAAGTAACCTCGGAATTCTGTCATGGGCCAGTTAGATAGAAAGAGTAGTTTCAGCAGTTATTTTATTTACTGTAAATCACAGTAATGAGTAATATTGGCAGGTTGGCTGTAAAGTATATTTTCTATGCAACATTTAAAATGACATATGGAAAATTGTCCTTAGAACACTGGAGAGTTTTACTGGTTGCCTTCTTTCATTATTCCAGTTCTCAACTGCTGCTGATGAGAAACTGTATTTAACATTACTATCAAGTTTTTGCATTGAACACAAATATGAAAAGAAATAAGGGTTTATATTATAACTGCACTTGACAAGCTAATGTTTAGCCTCACAAAGCTCTTGGTATTTATATACTGTAACATTTTAACTTTAAATAAGACATGACTTGTTTAGGGCTCATGTCTTTATAGAATACAGTTTACTACTGACTTTGAATTTAGATATTTTTTCATGTAAAAATTTTGTCCAAGATCAGTTATAATTGTTAGAACTCATAAAATCTGCAAATTATGTATGCTTTGGAAAATTCTGTGTGTGTGTGTGTGTGTGTGTGTGTGTGTGTTTAGCTCAGGACTGAGAATATATCTTGTACTCAGGATATCTTAACGTTCTACTATGCTGTACAATTTCAGTGACTGCTATAGCTGTAATATTTGCAATAAACAACAATAATTTATTAGTGGGAAGATTTCTAAACATTTTCAGAAGATGAATTCTGAAATTTTAGCACAAAGGGGTTAAAATCAATTGACAGTGCCTCTATCAGGAAGTCACTATTTTTAATCCTTATGTTTAGACTTGACTAAGGTATTTAATAAAGTATTTACCTCAATAGACTCATGAATTTTTTAAAGGCTATAGATTACTAAATAGTAGGGACAGATTTATCATAAATATTTACTAAAACAACTGACTTATATGGCTATTTCCAAAGTGTTGTCTAACTTGTTTTCTTGTAATAATATGTAAATTCTTGTTAATAATATGTAAGTATGACATTAAACTGGAAGCAAGAGTTGAATATTTTTTTTTGTTTCCATATAATCTTCCAGAACACAGTCAATCCTTAACACTTCTGCCATATTTCTAATATCTATTTTGTTTATGTTATCAAAAGAAAAATTACTAGCATTTAAATTCTAAAATGTCACGATTACCCTTAAGCATATTCTCACTGAAGATTTTTGTAACTTTATGAAGTTATATATGACAATATTTGTCAACTCAGAAGTATTAGTAAGTAGAATACATATATTGTCACAGAATGTAATTTGGACATAACAGTCTTTGATTTTATCCTTTTTATATTGGAAATATAATAATTAATTGTTATATTTACATTATTATATAATTTATTATTAATTAAAGTGTATAATATATTCTTATTTATTTAATATATTTTGAGTACATAGATAATTGTAAAGATGTAGTAAACAATATTAACTAATTTAAGAAATATTTAAGTAAAAATATCGATGTGGATTTTTGAAGCGTCTTTCTTCAAAACAATTACTTCTCACTTTATGGAAGGCGTAGTTCTAAGAGCTGGAAGGCAGAGGGGTGACTAAGACAGATAAATCCTCTGACATCATGAAGTTTTTATTCTATGTGGAAAGATGGGTAATAAATGAACAGACCAAAGCATATTATAATTTTAGAAAATGAAGTGGTTAGTTTAAAATATAAGCAGGGGACTAGGTTCTACTTGAAGGGCAAATGAGAGATGACTCTTTTAGATGTGTGTTTACAGAATGTTTCACAGAAAATGTGAGATTTGAGCAGAAACTGGGTAGCCAGCTCATAGAAATTCTTGAGGAAAAGCTTCCCTTCCAGGCAGAAGGGTTAGCAAGTATAAAGGCTCTGAGATGGGAACAGACTTCAAGGAGAAAAAAAAAAAAAAGAGGCAACATTACTAGAGACTAGTGAACAGGATGAAAAGTAGTGCCAGATAATGGGATCAGAGAGATGGAAGGGGAACCTTTTCACTCTGGGCTCTGTAGGCCATGGGAATATGTGTAGGCTTTATTTTGTATCTAAGGGTTGGATGCAGAAGGCTAATGTGATGTGAATTTCTTATGCCAAGAGCACATTGCCGGCTTTCTGATAATAAACGGTAGGGGAACCAGGGTGGAAGTATTCGAGAAATTAGGTAGGAAGCTATTGCAATAATCCAGGGAAAAGATTCTGTTCGATTGGATAAGGGTGGCCATGGTAAAAGGCTGAAAAGGTGTGGCTTCGATATGTGTTTTAAATACGACTCGTGGATTGGATGTGAGCAACGAAGGCGAGAATTCAGTAAAGGCCAGATTATTGGCCTTAGGTACCAGATGGTACCACTGACTGACTAGGGAAGACTGAAGGAAGAACAAGTTCTAGGAGAAAAAAAAAAAAATCAGAGTTCTATTTTTGATACATTAATTTGAAATTCTTATTAAACTCCAAAGTGAAGTTGTTCAGTAGGTATTTGGGCATTTCAGACTGATACCCGTGGGAGACATCGGGCCTAGAAATAAAATGTGGGAATTTTTCATCATACAGATGATATTTAATATCATGGGACTGGATGAGCTTCCCTAGGGAAAGGGTATAGTTGAGGGACTGAGCCCTATGGTATACCAAATTTTAATCCTCCAAAATACGAGTGGGGAGTTTGGAACGGAGACTGGCAGAAACAGCCAGTGGATAAAAGGAGAGCACTGGTGTGGAGCTTCCAAGAAGTTGAGGAAGGGACTATTTCCCTCCCGTGAATAATTAGTAGGCCAATTTATGTAAGAAATACTCAGTACTAACTTGCACTCTACCACTTTGTCTTTCTTTAACAGATAGTTCTGTCCCAGAGACAACAAGTATGAATACCACAGATAATGGTGTCAACTGTCTATGTGCTATATGTGGGGACAGAGCGACAGGAAAGCACTATGGCGCCTCCAGCTGTGACGGGTGCAAGGGCTTCTTCAGACGCAGCATCCGCAAGAGTCACGTTTATTCCTGCAGGTACTTGAAATGCTCCTTCCCAGAAGGAGATCTTTAGAGGTGTTTCAAAATGCCATGCAAGAAGTACAGGAATAAAATTCAGAGCTTTCAAATTTCTGTAACTCTAAGAACAAAATTTATAAGCAACGTGAAAAGTGAGGATGTGTGGGTGTGTATACACATGCAGTCACACGGGTGGTTCTCTTTTATGAAACATCTTAGACTTATAAAATGTATATTAAAAACTCCCCATGCTTACCACCCAGTTTAGACCAATATAATTGAAGCCTCCAGTGAACACCTCCCCTATCACTTTCTCTTCCTCCCCTCTCTCCCAGAGGTAAATACCATCTGAACTTTGGTGTTTGTCTTTTCCTTGTGTTTCTTTATTGTTTCTCCACGTGTTCATATACCAAGAGCCATATGTAAATCTGTATTTAAATGGTTTCACAATGCGTGTACGTTTCTGCATATTGCTTATCTTTTTAGCGTCATCACGTCCTGAGTCTTGGAACAAAATTATAAAAAGGCAGATGACTTTGGTAGCTTGTTGATGTTACTGAATAAAATGAAATTTTCAGCTCTAAAGTTTTAGATGTATTTCTCGTGCCACAATTTTGTAATTGAATTTAACGTTTGTCTAAAATGTATTTATATTTTATGTATCACACATTTCTAGTAGGCTTTTTAAAAAAAAAGTCAACATCATAGCATGATTTAGGGTTAGATATTTCCCTTTGAGTGTTCAGAATGACAGTTCTTGAATACAGATTATATCTGTGTTAAATACGGGTTATTAAAAAATGACTGACTTTAACATAAAAATATCTGTGTGTGCTCTGTCTCTGAAAGTCATGTGTAGGATTGTTAAGGTGTTTTAGGTACAAGTTGGATGTTTGGGAAGAAGTTAACTCTTCCAATATGATGCCATTTGACTTCTAGGGATGTGGGAAAAGTTAAACTAGTGTCCTCTAGTAACTTTTTTAGGAGAGCTTAAAGTAGGTATAAAAATCTAAATCATCCACTTTAAAAGCTTCTTGGTAAACAAAAAAGAGTATGTTCTTGCTTTTATATACAGCCAGACTCGAGAGGTGTAAAGTAATCAAGTGGATTTCCTTCATCAAAAGCATTTTCTCTATGATTACATCAAATATTGAGTGCTTCTAAAAGATTAAAACTAAAATACATACAAAATAACATGTAAACAATACTTTTTACAATTTTTAAGTTATGTGTTCTGTTGAAGGTGAAATATATATATATATATGTATATGAAAAATGACCATCCAAGCAACTAAATCCAACAGCAACTTTTTTTTAATTTAATTTTTTACTTTATGTTGGACCATAGTTGATTTACAATGTTGTGTTAGTTTCAGGTGTACAGAAAAGTGAATCAGTTATACATATACATATACCTATTCTTTTTCAGATTCTTTTTCCATAGAGGTTATTACAGAATATTGACTTGAACACCCCAGCAAGAACTTTTAAGAGTCAGAGAATGTCAGCACACAGAGCTTTCAAGATTTCCACCCTTCCTGTATGAGAAAAGTGGGAAAGAAACGTTCCCATAACAAATTTTGGAAATTTAAAAACTATTCCAACGACATGTATGGCTTTACTCCTCCCACCTTCCCATTATGAATACTGCTGCCAACTTAGCTTTTTTACATGTATTGGTATTAAGCAAATGCCATGATTTTCCATTTGGAAAATATTATATTGATGTAAGTTTAGGGGCAAAAAGGTTTTTTAAGCTCAGGTTTTGCTGATCTCATAGTCTTTTAAGTATGCTCAGTTAACAACCTGTGACGGCAAGTTTTCCCTATTTTACAATTGTGGGTTAACTTGGAAAGTTAAATAACATTTTCAAGTTCTATAGACAGTGAATGTTGACCTGGGAATCAAGCTCAGGTTTAATTCCAGAGACTGTACATTTTTTTTCTTTTAGTATGCAATTCATTTTTTTTATTATATTCACAGAGTTGTACAATCATCACTACGTTCAATTTGGAATATTTCACCATCCTATAAAGAAACCTCTTAGTACCCTTTAGTAGTCACTCCTCATTCCCCCCAACTCCCTCCCCACCAATATGAGGTAACTACTAATCTACTTTCTGTCTCTATAGATTTGCCTTTTTATTTTTCTTTTTTTTTGCGGTATGCGGGCCTCTCACTGCTGTGGCCTCTCCCGTTGCGGAGCACAGGCTCCGGACGCGCAGGCTCAGCAGCCATGGCTCACGGGCCCAGCCGCTCCGCGGCATGTGGGATCTTCCCGGACTGGGGTACGAACCCGCGTCCCCTGCATCGGCAGGTGGACTCTCAACCACTGCGCCACCAGGGAAGCCCAGATTTGCCTCTTTTGCACATTTGACATAAACGAAATTACACAATATGTGACCTTTTTTTCTGACTTCTTTCACTTAGTATAGTGTTTTCAAGGTTCATCCATGTTGTAGCATGTATCAGCGCTTCATCCTTATTTATTGCCAGGTGTAATATTCCATTGTGTGGGTACACCACACTTGGTTTATCTGTTCATCAGCTGATGGGCATTTGGGTTGTCCCCACTTTTTGGCTATTATGAATAATGCTGCTATGGACGTTTGTGTATAAGTGTTTGTGTGAATATGTTTTCATTTCTCTTGGGTGTATACCTAGGAGTGGAATTGCTGGGTCATTTGGTAACTCGTGTTTAACTTTTTGAAAAACTGCCAAACTGTTTTCTTAAGCAGCCACATCATTTTGTATTATAAATAACAGTGTGTGAGAGGTCCAGTTTTTCCACAACCTCATCATTTGCTGTTGTCTGTTTTTTTCTGATTATAGCCACTGTAGTGGGTGTGAAGTGGTACCTAATTTTTCAGAGACTCTACTCTTTATACTTTATTCAATTGCCTCTTGATATGTAATTTGGAATTTAGAGTAAACTCCAATTGGATATGATGTAAAATTAATAGAAAAATTTTTAAATAGAGAAAAGCATGAAAGTTCAGAGGAGTGAAGTTCCCCGTCACACTGAAATCATTTAGCAGTAAGCATTAGAATTTGTATGCCACAAATTTTAAACTGGGTTTGGCTTTCATGGCTCAAGAGAGAAATGATCATGGATACTGGCCAAAAGTGAGATATCATTCAGTTTTGTTTTATTAGAAAGACTGCATGAGAGGTGAGGCTTGTATTTTCATGTTGATCATGAGATTAGAAAAGTCATAGTTACTTGTTCTTATACATTCTTTCTGTTGATCTAAATTTGACTATACTTTTTAAAGTCTATCTGCTTTTTTTGATAAATAACAGTTTTCTGCAAACTAATATATTTTTTTGGTGTTGTAGGTTCAGTCGGCAATGTGTTGTTGACAAAGACAAAAGGAATCAATGTAGATACTGTCGATTAAGAAAGTGCTTTAGAGCAGGAATGAAAAAAGAAGGTAATAATATATAACATAATGATTATTAACATTATTGATGAAAAGTGTTATACACACATGTTCTCATTTAATCACAATAACCTTTACATGAGTTCTGATTATCCTCAGTGAAGAATCTGTGGTTCCTGGAGTTTAAGAATTTACTCAAGGACACTGATACCCACTGGTGAGTGGTAGAGCCCGTCTTTACCTGCTGACCGATTTGACATGTTCTATCCACTACTGCGTAATCCCTGGCAAGAAAATTATTGTCTGAAAAAATATTCCAATGTCTTGTTCAAAAGCTAAATGGTAAACTATATTAATAGGATGCAATTATAAATGAATTTTAAATGAATTTTAAATTTTTCATTCTCAATAACAGTTTAATATCTTTATTAATTTCATAAACATTAACTGAACATTGACTTTTCATGCATTCATTTATTTATTTAACAAATTTATTGAGCACTGCTGCTCTCCAAACACTGTTGTGGGTGCTGAGGTTTCAGTAGTGAACATACTGAACAAAATAATCCCCTTTGTCAGGGAACTTATATTCTATTCAAAGACAGAGACAATGGACTAGATGCTCTATTTTAATGTGCACTAATTTCATTTTGAACATATTAAATAATCTAATTATATTATCCTACGTTCTAACTATGGTTAATTTAGCAAAACAAATGTGTTTAGCACATTTAAATGTTTGGCAGGGAATAGCTGCTATACAATTTTCTGTTTACCATTTTGCCACATGCTCATCCCTATCACTATCACATACAAAGAGATATTTTTCAGAACTGTTTCATATATTATTAAAAAATTAAATCAGATATGTGAAAAATATCAAACCGATCTTAAACATAGTTTTTTTCTTTGACACTCAGTATTTTCAAGAGACAAAAATTCCATTCATTTCATTCAGTTGCTAGCCTCAGAAAAGAAGGCAAAATAAAGTTCACAAAGTTAAAGGAAAAACACTTTCATTTCAACATGATTTATTTCTAGTGGCCTATTTGGTAGTTTATGGGATTAATTACATGCTTTGTCAATTATCTTCATTCATTTCTACTTGAACCTCTGCTTCACTCCTACCAATGTAAAAGCAAACCACGATTCTACAATTCCATTAAGAGGTTTACAATCTGCTAAATAAAATTATTTTCAAAAACAGTGAAAGTATATCTTATACTGTTCATAGAATAATGTATTAATTTTTCCTAAATAGATTAGGAAGTAACTTTTAGCTTTCAAAGTAGATATATTTTTCTTATTTACACTAATAGCATAATATTAAGGTTAGTTAGATGGAAACATGTCAAAAAAGGTAGCTGCAAGATAATTACAAATGTTCACAATATCTTTTAGCATTTTTCTAAAGATTGGTCATGTAAACGAAATTCATAAAAGCATAACTTACATTTTAATTTTTTTACCTCCATGTATACATTTCCAAATGAGTCAGTTTAGGCTGAAAGTCAATGACAATATTTGCTAAAAAAAAAAAAAAAAAAAGGAAAGAGAGGAAGTAAGCTACCAGTAAATATGATTTAAAAATAAAATATTAATGATTCACTCTAACTAAAGATTACTCACTCTTAAAGGCAAGAAGTTTAATATTTTCTCTTTCAAATTAGTGGAGTTGATAGTTAATAGTAAGTTTGGTTAGATAGCAGATTTTGGCATAGAAATTGGTGAATTTCTTTAATAAAAGAATAATTACAGAAAAAAATTCTGATAGTTTAATGTCTTATCTTTCCAGCAGAATTGGATAGAGCATTAGTGTAAATAATTTAGGGGCTACAGATTTTGTTTCCATTCTTTTTGGTTAAGAGAAGATAATTTTACCTTTTAACGTTTGAAATCCAACTTTGACATCTGACTTCTATTATTCTATGTATTACAAGTATACAAATTCATACTAACCCTCTCCCTCTTCCTTATTTTTAAAAATTTAGTTTTCAATAAAAAATTTGGGGATACACTTTATTCTTTTTTTTCCTTTCTGAAACAAAGAGATCTCTTTCTTAGAAGACTTTCATATAAATACTTAATACTTCTTCATTGTTCCAAAATGCTGATATTCTAATCTCAATGTTCTCAAGAGAGACCCCTACATGCTGCAATTTTTGCCTTATTAATGTTTGTAAACTGTCCTGAGGACATTGTTTCATAAGAGAGCATAGGATTGCGATCTGAAAATCACCTTAACTAAAATAAATTTACTTTCCATTTTTGCTAGTGTTTTAAAAGAAAAAGAAAAATGGGAGTTTCAAAATGCATGACTCATATTTTCTGACAGTGAATACACTCTTATCTTTGACCTGGTCAATCTCACAGGTTGTACTCTTCCTCTAGTTATCTTATGGTTTTATTAACTTTGAGAGAATGGAAAACCAACCTCGTAAAAATACAGCATGGCTGAACTGGCTGACCCAACACTTTCTAACATGAATGCCATCATGAAGTCCCAAAAGGCAATATTTTATGAACTGTAGTGACAAGCCTGGCTCTTTCTACTTTAAAAATGGTACAGAATGAAACATACCTTCAGTCATACTTTTCTCCCTGCCTCAAGCACCCCCCCCCCAAGGTCTTTTAGAGGCATCCCATTTCTCCTTTTATAGTAACGTTGTTTTTACTTCAAACTGTATATTCTGAGATATATCGAAGAAAACTGACCAGTAAATACTGTGATTTTCTCCCCTAGCTGTGCAAAACGAACGTGATAGAATAAGCACCAGAAGAAGCACATTTGATGGCAGCAACATCCCCTCCATTAACACACTGGCACAAGCAGAAGTTCGGTCTCGCCAGGTACTGCTGCATTACTGCTGCACCAGCATCCAGCCCTGTTTAATAGAATCAGATGTTTATTTAGGCATAATACTAAAATGATTTAAGTTCATTCAAATGTGCTCATTACTATAATAAATTACACCTATGCAAATTGAAGAATTTTACTTTGAAAATATTAGTTGGACTGTTGACTCAGTTTTAACTTTTCTTGGGCAAGTTCCTACTTTTTAAATGGAAAAATTAAATGCATTTCAGTCTGAGTGTTAAAAGTTTGTTTGCAAGGTTGATTTAAAATACTTAATGCATAGCACAATGCCCTGGGAGCAGTATCTTGTTTTACTGATTGAATCTGGAAATCAATTATCACAGATTTGGGGGTGTTTAGTTGAGTCCTATCATTAGAGCTTCCTTCCTTGAAAATGACTTCTAGATTCAAGAACTCACCTTAACATCTGCTTTGGAAACAGGTGTTTTTTTTTTGTTTTTTTTTTTTGTGGTGCGCGGGCCTCTCACCGTTGTGGCCTCTCCCGTTGCGGAGCACAGGCTCCAGACGCGCAGGCTCAGCGGCCATGGCTCACGGGCCCAGCCGCTCCGCGGCACGTGGGATCCTCCCGGACCGGGGCACGAACCCGTGTCCCCTGCATCGGCAGGCGGACTCTCAACCACTGCGCCACCAGGGAAGCCCTGGAAACAGGTATTTAAGGGAAGAACCAGAATTTAGAAAACACAGGAACTTTATTATTTGAAATTTCTAGAGTGAGGATATCAGTTCTAAAGTTAAAAATATAAGTGATTAGTTATATAAATAAAAGTAAATCACTTAAGAATCAAATAAAGAAACCTTTTGAAGAAAGTTTGTTTTACCATTGCCCGTATTAGAAATGTTAATGGTATTTTTCTATTATAAAGCAAACAACGAAATAGCTATTAATCAGGTTCTATAATGAGTCAATGCAACTACTTTCATTTTTGCTAA
This sequence comes from Delphinus delphis, assembly GCF_949987515.2. Lineage (NCBI taxonomy): Eukaryota > Metazoa > Chordata > Mammalia > Artiodactyla > Delphinidae > Delphinus > Delphinus delphis. Next base: position 19,407,715 of record NC_082699.1, read on the forward strand.
CACAAGGGTAAATGATGAAGTTAACATCACCATTATCATCATCATTATTTGAAGATTACTTGATGGTCCTACAAAGTATTTCGAGAATGGCCTGAAAGGAACTGTGAGGAAATAGACATACACTGCAGAAAGACATGTACACACACACACACATGTTCAAAAATTAAGTTTAGAAGAACTTTTAGAAAGTGATTTTTTTCAGCAGAAAGGCATTTGAACACTACTTATATCTTAGATAGTTCAAAATTATATATCATTTAAAAAATGTATCATTATACATTAAGATTTTCAACTTGCTGAGTCAAAGATTGGTTTCTTAACTTTATTTGGGTGGGCTTCCATTAAATGCAGCAACTTCTCATCTAAATCTTTTCTCCTCAGTTGGTAAACTTTATCCAATGGAAACTTTCCTTCATAAATTACAACAAATTAAAGATGGGCTTTCTTAATGGAACTATCATCTTCAATTAAAAATAAAATCATACAACATAGTTCATGTGGATATTCCATAGCTCTTTGTATAGTCATCTTGAATTATGAAACTCCCTGAAAGTTGTGGTAACTTATTTTACAGGTTTGGCCAGAAAATAAGATAGTACTCCCAGACCATGGTGCTATGCAGCGAATGTTCTCAATTTAACTTGAATTGATAGGTATTTGATTTCTCAATTTTAAATGTTTAGTATATTTCAAGATACTGTGACAATGACAGTGCCCACTTCAATGGGGCTTACTTATTGCAGTTGTAGAAAAAAGAGACATAGTGGTCTTGTGTTATGTTCAGTGATGAATTAATATAATGTTCTTCTTAATGCTAGATCTCAGTCTCAAGCCCTGGTGTGAGCACTGACATAAATATTAAGAAAATTGCCAGTATTGGTGATGTCTGTGAATCCATGAAACAGCAGCTCTTAGTCTTGGTGGAATGGGCTAAATATATTCCTGCCTTTTGTGAGTTACCACTGGATGATCAGGTATAATTTAAAGAGATTATGAATGCTTTAAAAAAATGTTTTTTGAACAGTGCTAAGTTTTTCAGTTCTGTTAATTATATTTATAGTAGATTTACTATATTGGACAAAGGTTAAATTATCTGAGAGAAAGATTGGTTTTCTTGTTCATTCTCCTTGAAGTTAAACAGTCTATTGAGAAACAGACTGTTTAAATTCTATTTTAGGGGTCTTACAAATTTATTGATAGGATGAGGGTTGATCAAGCCTATGTTCTTCCCTCCTGAGGTTTAAAAAGCTTAAGTAAGGGAGAAAGACAGGTAGTAGATAACTGCCATTGTGAGATAAAGTATTGGAAGAATAAATGTCTGGAAGGCAAATGGTACCCCACTGTGTGTTAGTGTTTACTAAAGGTGCATATAAAATTCTTCAGAAATACCAGGCCACTTCTAGACAGAAACCACACAGGTTGTGTTGGTGTCTTTGTAGGCACTTTTATGCACTTAACATATAAAATTGTGCCTTTCATGTTGTCAGTTTTATTCTAGCATTTACTGTATAAAAAGTATAAATCTGGTAAAAAAAAAAGATCTGTAGAATTGTGTTCTGAAATCTACTGAAAATAGATTTCAGATGTAGTGATCTTTTCCTAATATAGACATTTTCATACTTTGTCATATGTATATTAAGATATTTTAGTTAATAGTTAAAAGTTCACTTTCCAATATGTTTAAAGAAGTAGCTAAGATACTTGTCTCTACCTTTCACGGTTTATGAACTCTAATTTTCCCCAGACTTTCTGCAAGGTTATGCACATTGGAGTTTGTCTGATAAATTAACCTGTAAGCAACCTTCAAGTTTCTCTGTTTTATATTTATTATTACATTATTTATTGTAAATGTAAACATACTGGAAAGTACTGCCATTTAATCAGTGTTAACAGGTCTATAAACCTTGACTATTCTAGAGGGAGGGGGAAACTGCTAGTTATCCATAAAAATGACCAGCAGTAGGGGCACTGATGAGACTTAATCTGACTTTTTCTTTGAACCTGCAGAATTGTAACAGAACTTAGTGGCTAAAATACAACTTGAATGTTAAAAAAATTAGCTGATCTCATTTCTCAAGTGACCTTACACTTCAGATTATCAACATACTGTATTCAAATCAGTAAAAAAAAAAAAAAAAAAGTATATCAATATAATATAATGTTTTAATTACTAGCATCAAATATATAAGTTCTCAAAAATTGAGATATTTGATATTTTGAATTATCTCAAGGAGCTTAACTCACCAGCAGTCTAACGTTCTGATGTCTTGAAGTAAATAAAATATTTAGGTTCTTTAAAATGAACCAAGGGAAAAGGAATGCTGAACATCTTTGTAAAAAGTTTTTACTTGTATAGTCTTGAAATATTTTTAAAGAGTTCTTACCTGAAATCAATCTCCTTTTTATATTCACTGTTTCTAATAAAGCGATCCACTTTCTTAACAAAAAAAAAAAGTAGTTAAGAAGTTTAATGTTCTAATTAGTCTATAAAGATTAGATTATTAGTTTCAGATTCATTTTTAACTCTTCTAAGTAGTATATAATATTCTGTAGATGTAAATAATTTGAAAATTTCCAGTTCCCCCAGGTTAAATAAAGCATGATATATAATATAACCAGTGTCTATTTTTATACCCTCTGACCAATGCTCTTTATCACTGATAAACAAAGACAAAGAAACAATCAAAGGGAAAAGTACATGATTGTTTAAAAATCAAAGAAGGGCAAAATATTTATATAACCAGAAAATAAGTGATCACAGATAGTTAGCAGTTATATTTCTAGGAGAGCATTTCACCTGGTTACAAAAAGAAAATACTGTGAAATCTGAAATCATTCTTAAAATGTTCTGTAACTCCCTTCCTGGTATGAGTCATGGTTGTGGACATATCGTAAAGATAGCTTGGCTCAGAAGGTTATTTCAGAGTGAATAATGCTAAATTGCTAAAACTTACTTGTCTCACCCCAAGCCATATAAGTAGGGTTATGTTATTTATCAGTTTTATATTTTTATTACCACTCTTTTTTTTAAAAGAGTTGCTGACATGTATTAAGACAATGATTTAAAATTGGGAAATTGAAATCCTGTAACTTGTCAATAATAATTTTCATTTACTAACTGACACTTTAATATAACATTAAGAGCCATGGATTGGTGAATGTCTATTATGGATAAGGCACTCGGGCTTCAAATGCATTATATATTACATTATTTTATTTAATACTCTTGGGAGCTCTGTGGCATAAGTTTTATAATCTCTTTAAAAACTTAACAGCTTTTAAAACTGAACCATATATCAGTTAAATTCACTCAGTGTATTCATCAAACAAATATTTCTTATGATTACTGTTCAGTTTTAGGAACTGTGAGTATCCGGCGGTAAAAATACAGATTACACCACTATTCTCATAAAATTTGCATTCTATTTGGGAGAGGCAGACAATAAAAATATACAGATAATGAGTAAGTTAATTCTAGGTGGGGAAGAGTTCTATAAAATGAAATGGGATGAGTTGTTGGAGAATGACTGGGAGTGGAGTGGTAGCAGATCCTTTAAATTGGGGATTAAAGAAGATTTTTCTTGAGACCTGAGTGGCAAGGGGCTAAGCATGTCAAGATCTGAGGAGAAAGCATTCTGGGTACAGGAAATGCAAGTTCAAAGGCTCTGAGGCAGGCAGGCATAGTGTGCCTGGAGAAAAGTGAGCAAAGGATGTTGTAAGATGAAACCAGGGACGTGGGCAGGGGGGCAAAAGCATTGAGCCATAACCTCACGGGAGGCCATGGTTGAGGTTTTTGGGTTTTATTCTAAGGACGGTAAGAAACCAGTGAAGAGTTTTTAGCAGAGGAGTGATATTAAGTGATTATTATTATTACAAGTTATCATTGTAGAAGCTCTGGCAAGAAGGACTTAGGATGGAGGAACCAGAAAGGAAGCAGGAATACCTAGTAGCTCTTTGGAGTGTATTTTGGTGGGCCAGGCGAAGAATGACCAAGACTTGGCCGGGGGCCGTAGCAATGGAGAAGCAACACTAGGATTGCAATGAGAGAGGGATCCAAACAGACCCTTGTTTTTGGTGTGAAAAAGCATTTGGATGATGGTGCCATTTACTAAGGAGATGAAGATGTTGGAGAAGCATTACTTTGATGTGTTAAATTTGAAATGCTTCCTGGTCTTCCTACTGGTGCTATTCAGCAGGCAATGGCGCTCCTTTGAGAGCTTAGTGCAGAGTTAAAGGTTCAATCTAGAAAGTGTCAGAACCCAGATACCCCATACTCATTTCGCTATATCACCAATCTTTGTTTTCCTTTTGTTTATTCAGTTGATTATGTATAAGAGATCTTGTTTTACATATATTTTCTCCTTTAGTCCTCATAGCTACACTTTCAGATTTTTATCACTATGTCCATTTGATAGATGAAAACAAATAAGTCCCAAACATACTGGTGGTCAGCTAACCCAAGGTTAAAGAAGAGTAAGTGGCCAAGCCGGAATTTGAACTCTGGTTTGTTTGACTCTATGCCCAAACATCATTCACTCCCAAACACTAAACTGTTCTGCTTTTCTTTTTCTTTTTTTTTTGCTGCCATTGTATTGACTTGTTAGTTTTAGAAATTTTGAAAAGTAAAACTCTGTTGATATGCTAAAAGTAGAAAAATGGAAGCCTTAATCATGGCAAGAATCTATGAGTACTGTAGTTGTTAAAACAAAAAAAGTCCCAGTCTTAAAGAATACTAAATTAATCAGGCTTATATAATCTTTTAATCATTATATTTTATAATTAATTGTTAAACTTGGAATTTTTCATTAAGGTGGCACTGTTGAGAGCTCACGCAGGGGAACATTTACTGCTTGGAGCTACAAAGAGATCCATGGTGTATAAAGATATTTTGCTTTTGGGTAAGTTTTTTTTTTTTTAATTTGAGAAAAAATTATGCATGCTTCGTACTTCCATGGGGCCTATTCTGTATGTACCAGGCATTCATAGACACTGCGAAATGGTTCTGTCACTTCACAAATTGGACTTAGTTGGTCAGGTCCTCACTCAAGCCCTGTTTTTCCTTGCCGTTAATTCAGGGAAGTTCAGAGTGGATGTTCAGGGTGCACTAAGATTTAAAAATAAAAGATGTTGCTCAATAAACATAACATTGAGGTATGTTTAAATCATATCAGGACAAAGAGTTAGTGATTTGTGTCACCATCTTATGGAGTCCCAGTGTTGTTTCATATACTCTCAGTGTCTACCTAATAATTATAGTATATATTATTTTATACTCTTCTAAGGAACGTGTTTATCTCCTATGATCTCATTGCCCATGATATGCTACAGAACCCCCAGTTAAAAAAAAATTTTTGTGACAATGTCTGAAAAATTCTGAGAGTTAAAGAGCAGTGCTATAACACACAAAAGTAGGATGGCAGGTGGGATAAGACACAAAGGAAAAGCTTGTGTCTTCATTAAGGAAGTGCCCTGATACCCTACTTAACGTATAAAGTTAGGTTTCCTGTTGGGATGTTTGAGATCCCTCTAATGTTTATAAGCTCTACCTCCCTCTGGCTGTGTGAAATGATGATTAACTTGTCTTATTCCGTTTTTGTGATAGATATTTTGTCCCAAATATAAATAAATTGAGCATAATATCACAATAGCTAATATTTACTGAGGACTTACTATGTACGATGCATTGCTTTAAGTGCTTTACATGTTTATATATACACTCTCTCATTTAATCTTCACAATAACCCTGAGGGATATGTACTATTATTTTCAGCCTGTTTCGTAGGTGAGGAAATGAAGACCAAGAAAACTTACCTAAGGTCACAAAGCAAGTAAGGGATAGAGCCAGGATTCTAAACCACATGATATGACTGCTTTTAAATTCTGTTAAACTTTCTCTCGCATTTTTAGTTCCCCTGCAATAGTGTTCTCATTATAAATCTGAATACAATATACATAGAAATCAAAACAGTTTTACTACATAGTTCTAAATTGTTTTACCCTAAATAATTAGGTACTTTCACTTTTCATAAGAAGAGCAGGGCTACATTTTTTGAATAATTTTGCACATTATTATTTCTACTGAAGATTGTCTTTGCCTGCAGTGAAAGAAGTCAGAATATTCTGGTTTGTTGACTCTCAACCATTGCGCCACCAGGGAAGCCCTATTCTGTTTTTTATAAAACCAGAAAAAAATTTAGGAGCTGTTTTGGGGGCTAAAATAAGCTTCCAATTTTCTAATGTTTTAGAAGCTATAATAATATCATATTATAGCCCCAGACTTTCTAAGGTAGAATGCCTTTAGGGATTAGGTGGTCCAGTTCTCTGTCCAATTTCTGAACTCCTTTGAATACAGCCCTGTAAAGTGATCATCCCGCTTCTACTTAAACAAGTCCAGGAAGAGAGAATTTACTATTTAATGAGGAAACTCATGAGAATATACATGCTAATTTTCAAAAATCAGCCTCGTCTACTTAGGTTTATTAAAATTGTGTCTCAGTAGTTGTTACATGTATATACACCTAGACCACTAAAGGAATGCCATTTTTAGTTCACTGTAAGCAAGAGAGATTCTTTAGGTTTTGTAATATGCTCATGAATGAGTAAAACACTAATAGATAACTGATATTGTGGAAAGCTAATCATTATATCTTGTTTCTCCCTTGTCAATAATTAGCTTGCTATTAGTCTGTACTTTAGTATTATCACAAGTGACTGAGGCTGTTAAAATGCATGTGATCATATTATCAATGTCATTGATCCTGTAAGTGTTCTAAAGTTTTTCTAACATAACTAACAATGTTCTTGAAAGAGGAAGTACTATTCCTGTTTCTTCAAGGGAAGACCATTTAAAATATTGGTTTGTAAAAAATTAAGCAAAGTCTGACAATTTTGTGTGTGTGAGGAAGGTGATTATTTTATTATTTTATTTTATTTTTTTACCTAGGAAACAATTACATTATTCACCGCAACAGCTGTGAAGTTGAGATTAGCCGTGTGGCCAACCGGGTTCTAGACGAGCTGGTCCGACCATTTCAAGAAATTCAGATTGATGACAATGAATATGCTTGTTTGAAGGCAATTGTATTTTTTGATCCAGGTTTGTTTCCAAAGTTCCGTTAAAACTAATTGCAGTGAAAATTAAACTACTTTTTAAATACTGGAATATTTTCTGTTGCACTCTAGTAAGGTTAAGTATTTAGATTGCCCTTTTTATTCCTTTATTAGATGCAAAAGGGCTAAGTGATCCAGTAAAGATTAAGAACATGAGGTTCCAAGTGCAGCTGAGTTTGGAGGACTACATCAACGACAGGCAGTACGACTCCCGGGGCAGGTTTGGGGAGCTGCTTCTACTCCTGCCAACGCTGCAGAGCATCACTTGGCAAATGATTGAGCAGATACAATTCGTTAAACTTTTTGGGATGGTTAAAATCGACAACTTACTTCAGGAGATGTTACTGGGTGGTGAGTATATTTAAGAATTTCTATTTTATTTATTAACATCATACTACAGTACTTTAGAGCAACTTGACCTGTTTACCTTTTGTCCATGATGTAATGAACTCAGTATTTTATATTTAGAAAGTCTGCAAAACCCATTGGATGGGAACAGAAATACTTGAACACATTCAAACCTCCCCTCCATTTGTACTCACCTCCACCATCTTTACTCTACCCTGTCCCTCTTTCCTCAATTTTCAGATCCTCCCAAATATGGTAAATAGAACTATATCTCCTATTGTTAGTACTTCTTGGAGTATATTATATTTTTCTATGCCTTGACTCCTCTAAAAGCTCAAGGATATTGGAATTGCAACAAAACCAAAAAATATATATAGTAAATACTTTAGAAATAAACATTGTGCTCCTGAAGTAATTAACTGACACAACACAATGAAAAGGGAAAAACGAGATTTCATTGCTGCAGTAGATGTCAGGAATAACTTAGGAAATCATTTATTTTGTATTCTGATCTAGATTAAATTTCCTTATAAAATCACTTTATTTTAGTTTAGTTTAATTTTAGTTTTCTAGTGCTTAATGTGTTTCTAATGATATCTTTCTGAAATAAAAGTTGTTTATGCTAGTAGGGTGATCCCAAATACTGTAAACTTAAGGTAAGTGATTCTTGGAATTGCCTTAACAACAGGCAGCAAACCTAATGATTCCAGGAAACTGCACAGAAGGTCCATTATTAATATACAACATAATATGACACAACATTAATCTAACCAATGTACAGTGAAAGCTGACATTGTCTTTAACATGGCAGTGGCTCTATTAATTTATTTTTGAATTTCCAAAAAGCACTTTGCAAAAATAGCAATATTCAAGCTGTCAATCAAAACAATTGTTCCAAGGTAAACTTGCTGTTCCTGATTAAATATCACTCATGCAAGCATCTTTTTATCTTCTGTAGGTGCTTCCAGTGAGGCTAACCATCTCCATCATCCAATGCACCCACATTTATCTCAAGATCCATTAACTGGACAAACTATACTTTTGGGTCCAATGTCAACACTGGTTCATACAGACCAGATCTGTAAGTATCTGGGCTACTTTTTTTTTTTTAGCAGTACGCAGACCTCTCACTGTTGTGGCCTCTCCTGTTGCGGAGCACAGGCTCCGGACGCGCAGGCTCAGTGGCCATGGCTCACGGGCCTAGCCGCTCCGCGACATGTGGGATCTTCCGGGACCAGGGCACGAACCTGTGTCCCCTGCATCGGCAGGCGGACTCTCAACCACTGCGCCACCAGGGAAGCCCCCTGGGCTACTTTTGAAACATAGTATTTCTTAAACTTAATTACCTGAGAAAAGGTGGAATTTGGGGAAAGAATCTATTTGTGCCCAGAAATTATAAAAATTGGATATAATTTCTTCTCCAAGGTTTAATTGTGGGAGATTGTGAAGCAAGTCACTTATTCTTCTTAGGTATGAGTTTTCTCTCTAAAATGGAGATGTGAGTACTAAATCTTTCTTCTTCATAGGTTTAGGAGCACAAAAGAACATACAGGGTGTCCTAGCTTCGCCTGGTAGTACAGGACCATAAAAATGACTATACAAGGTGGAACCATGCAAAGGAATCTTAATAATCAACAGGAAAATTATGATTGCTTGTGACCTTTAAATACATTTGTCAAAACATCAAGAACTCTTTTAGCTATAGGTTATAAATGTATAGGGAAACTAAAAAAAAATAGTAGTTTTAACTCTCAGTGCACCATAATTTAAAATATTAATAACACTGAGAATTAATGTGTTTTATCTTTTAGTAAAAAAATATGAAGAGTAGTTTAAACACTGCTTGCCATGTTCTCTTCTAATGACTTACAAGAGGAAGTGACCATCTTTGATGGATTTTACTCTTTTGGAAGTTTGGGTCAGTTTCCAACATTTTATCCTTTGCATTTTTAATGTCCTAAAATATCTCTGAGAATCCATTTGATGTGAAGTTTTTTGCCAGTTTCACTCCCTCTGGGACCTCTTCAACCTTTTCCGTGCAACTGGTTCCTCATTTCTGTTGACAAGCTTTCCTTCACTAAGTTCTTGGCTGAATTTTAGGGACTCAAACAATGATAGTGTCAACATTTCCATCATCAGCTCTTTCTTCTATAACTCCATTTGTGTTCGATTTGAATTTCACTTCCAACATTATCACTTTTTGTTTCTTTACTGCACATTCTCCCCTTTTGGCCAGTTCTCTTTCAGTTGTCCATTTTTGCAAATTGTCATGTGGATTTGTCACTGAGAGGGAGACGAGGAGGCAACACAACTACACAGTTTGTTGTCAGTGTATGAACGGAAGGAAATATGTTCATTGAATAATCATGGACAGAATGAAGGATGTGATGTGATTGGTCACTGATCAAAATGCACGTCTATTATTTTAGGTAATTATTAGTAGACTGAAGAGTTATCAGTGAAGTTTGTAACACAGTGAAGTTTGTGAGTTTATGCAATACTCACAGTTAATTAGAGTTAGCATGCTAACTGAAATTTGAATCATGTTTTCGAAAGACTGGTGCTATTTAACTAAGCTGTGACAACTGACATTCATGTATATCATAATTGTGCAAAGCGTGGGCTCCTTAGGCTTCCTTTAGTTCTTTGGAACTAAAATGACTGTATAAATACTAGGGATTGCTAGTAGATAGTTAATCTGATATTATTGCAGATTTAACACAAATTTTATTTTTATATGTCACATTGGAGATGAAAAAAATCTCTATTTGACAAAAATATCTAGAATTAATTGCTTCTGAATTCATACTAATTAATTCCAGATTTACTTTTGATCTATTGCCTCTGAACACTAAACCAGCTACCTCACTGAGATGCCTTCAGTTATTGTGATACAATTATTATGGGTACCAGCATTGCCTACTGAATTTACAAGTGCCCTTAATAACTAGCTACAATGTTGTTTTACCCAAATGTTCAGTGCAATGCGACAAAATTAAGTGAGTACCATTCCATCTGACTGCTACCTAGTGGTAGGGAGAGTAGAAGCCACAGAAATGCATACTATCACTGCTGTTCTTTAGATACACACACTGGTAGATCTATGTGTAAATAGTGTATGAAACACAAAGTTCTATGAGTATACGCCAGAGGCAGAAATGAAATTGTTAGAAAAAAATACAAATGATGTATACTATAGCACATTTAATCTGTGGGTCCCAAGGTAGTTGAAAGACATTAATTTGGGAACATTCTCTTTTGTTTTTTCCTTGAAGTACAGTTGATTTATGAGGGTATATTGGTTTCAGGTGTACAACATAGTGAATCAATATTTTTATAGATTATATTCCGTTTAAAGTTATTGGTTATATTCCCTGTGTTGTACATCACATCCTTGTATCTTATACCTAGTAGTGTGTGCCTCTCAATCCCCTTCTTGTGTCTTCCCCTTCCCTCTCCCCAACTTCTCACAGGTAACCACTAGTTTGTTCTCTGTATCTATGAGTCTGTTTCTGCTTTGTTATATTTATTCATTTGTTTTATTGTTTAGTTTCCACATATAAGTGAAAACATACAGTATTTGTCTTTCTCTGTTTGACTTATTTCACTATGCATAATACCCTACAGGTCCATCCAAGTTGTTGCAAGTGGCAAAATTCCATTCTTTTTTATGGCTGAGTAATATTCATATATATATAAATGATATATATATATAATATATAATATTCAATATATATAAATATATCTATATATTTTTTTTCACATCTTCCTTGTCCATTCATCTGTTAATGGACACTTAGGTGGCTTCCATACCTTGGCTATTGTAAATAAAGCTTCTATGAACATTGAGGTGCATGTATCTTTTCAAATTAGCGCTTCTGTTTTCTTCAGATATATACCCAGGAGTGGAATTGCTGGATACTATGGAAGTTCTGGTTTTAATTTTTTGAGGAACCATACTGGGACCATTCTTGCAAAGCAGATGTTACCACTTTCATTTAATTAATAGTCTAGAGCAGAGAGAGGCAAGCCCAATACCATACCAAAGAGTCTATGAAGTTGTGTCTCTTAGAGATCAGTTTATTCATAAACTTGGAAAATAAAACACATTAACAACACATTGAACATTGTAGGTATCAACTGACAAGAAAGCTTAACAATTCTGCTGGTGGTTAAATCCTTTACTTTTTAAATGCTAGCTTTGTAGTATTTTAAAAGCATGTTTGCTGACCCTAATCTTTTTAGAATCACATCATCACACTTTTTATTTTTATTTTCCCTCTCTCAACATAATATTTAAGAAATTCATTTGTAAAGGAAAACTTTGCTTTGCTTAAGCTCATTTGGAACAGTTTATATTTTACACAAAGCAAAATATTAAACACAAGCATATACACACATATTTAAGTTCATGCATATTTTCTTGGTCTTTTAGAGCAGACTACTTGAGTGTTAGATCCATCCTAAATATCCAGGAATAATTTTTAAAGCAAATTTGGTAATTCTTTTGTCAATTAAATTATATCTAAAGACATTGTTTCTAAGTAACTGCTAATTCACACTTAATAATATAAAGTTAATATATTAAAGAAAACCAGGCAAAAAGGGACTGTTCTCATTTTGTATGGAATTTTAAGAAACTGTTTGGGAAAAAAATATCTAAGAAGTTTGCAATGACTCAGTCTGATCATTAAACATTTTCTATTTGTTCTGTTAAATATACGGAATAATAGCGTGAGTACTAAAATATTTCAAGCTTTTAAAAACTATAGAATGGCTTCTAGATTATTTTGTAATATGGTTAAAATTTGCCAATAGAAAGAAATACTGTTATCGACAATGAAGTATTCAAACTGTAACTTATTTTTTTAAATTACTCAGTGCTCTTTGCATTGACAGGCAAGGGACCACCAAGTGTATTTGTAATAGAATAACGTGGAAGTGACAAAGCCAGTATTTTTTAGATGCTTTTAACTACAACATAGATTTCAAAGCACTTGAAAAATTATCTTACCTTAATTTTTTTATGTCATCTAATGTTTGAATTAGTAAAATCTAAACCAAATATGTTTTATTTTATGTGCTTTTTTGATTGCGATTTTGATTTACAATATAAAATTTATATTGTAAGATTTGGAAAAAAACTAATTCTTTTCATTTTAACTTTTTTTCTGCTGGGTTTATGAGAGAATCAGATGTTCATAAATGCTATTAAGAAAGTAAGAAGACACCTTAAAGTGACTGTCAAGATTTTTAAGTATGATTTAGTTTAATGCTAATTGGGACAGTAAGATGGGAGTGCATCTCCAATAGTATGTCAATGACCTGATAATGTATTATAATCACTACTTTATATATGATCTTTTCAAAACATATCCAAAATAAAGTAATGCATATTGGTGTCATGAAGGACTTAATGGGATGGGCCAAGGTGACTGTCACCATTATATACAATTCTCTGATTCTTTTTTTAGCAACTCCAGAAACCCCACTTCCTTCCCCACCTCAAGGCTCTGGACAAGAACCATACAAAATAGCTGCAAATCAAGCTTCAGTCATCTCACACCAGCCTCTCTCCAAACAGAAGCAATTGTGAGAATATGTTTACTTCTGAACGGCACTGCATAAATGTGAAAAGTTGTTGGTCTTGGAATATCTCAGGATAGCACTTTTGGCAAACTCTTAGCCAAGGCTTCTTCATGGTGCTGTTATAAGATGGTATCCTGTTTTCTTGTTTATATGCTCATTTTGTTTGTTGTTGCTATTGTTTAAAACCTTTAGATGCAACCAATGTATATCTGAGCTTCAATATGTTTATATAGTATAAACTTGTACTGTGCATGAACCAGTTGAATCTTATGTACTACTTTCATTTGTTGTCTTATTATTAATTTAAATCTGTAAATAATTGCTTATGGTGATGTGATGCAGAGCTAAGTATTCTTTTTTGACTGCGAACAGTAGATCACAAATCCCAGATTAATATTAAATGAACCAAGTTTTTAAATAAATTTTAAACTTGCAAATTCAAAAAATAAAGCAGTCAGTGTAGAATAGGGTATATTTCTTTGAAGAAAAATCACTTATGGGTATCCCGTGGCTAAGAAGTATCTTTTTGGCCCACAGTTAAATATGCCTATATAAAGTTTAGAAGATTATAAATAGGCATTCCATAGATGACTGGGTATTCCTTGAAATCTGCCTATATTTGAAGATGTATGTTAAAATAAAACATGTTAGTTTTATCAGTTAGGATACAGGTTAAACTGTAAAAAAGAAACTCTTAAAAGAGTGGCTCAACCAAGACAGACATTTATTTCCCTCTCCTAAAACAATCTAGAAGCAGACATCCATTGACTAGAACTCAGCCCATGCCCCCATCTTGTTCTCGGGGAGGCTGGGAGTGTTAGGTAGAAAGCCTTGTGCCAACAAAAACTGTACATCACTGGGCTTCTGCTATCGGGTGACAAAGTAGCCATCTATCACACACGTGTTGCCTCACTTAATCCTCAGAGCAACCCTGTAAGAGAGGTATAATTATCTTTCTCTTGTAAAGGGAAGAAACCTTTAGCTTAGAGGGTTTCAATAATGTAACCAAAGTTCATTAACCTAAAAAGTAGGAGAGCCATATTCAAGTCCAGGTCTGGTTTAAGGAGATTAAATCTTTGGTATAGAATGAAAATGTGAGCTTCTTACTGTGGTTTTAAAATATATGCAATTGAGTGATGATTGAATATTATCCATTGTGTTACCTGTTAACACATATTTACATGTAAATGAGTGTAAATTTGTTGCAACATGAATAAGAAACCACTTTTGTACTTTTAACGAATCTTCTTCCTAAAAACAAATCAAAAAAAAAAAAAAACACTTTTGAACGGATTAAAGAAACTAAAATATATAACAGGTAGGTTATGATGAAAGCAAAGACAAATTTAAATCAGTGGCTCAGCACATTTTCAAAAAATCCAGTGGACTGAGGAATGTAGTTCATTGGAGCCCAAAACTATTTGACAATTTGATATTATCTAAATCTGGAGCTCATTTAAAACAATTGACAGGCTGCCTCAAGAAACAGTGACGCCTCCCTCTCTCTTTCTCATTCACACACACACACACACACACACACACACACACACACACACACACACTTAATTTGCTGAAGCAGGGGAAAACTGATTTAGTAATTATTAATGATATAAAAAGGGTTCTCCAAGCTGCAAGAGGCTGAATTAAATGATTTTTACAGAACCTTTCAAAATTTCTGTGATTATGATTTCATAGCCCCCCACTTACCCTGCAAATAAAAAGCTTGTGTTAACTGTAACTAACTTATTAACTCTTAAAAAGGCAAAATGATTACTTAGAAGCTATCATTGATTTAATAGAATCAATAAAATTCCTTGAAGAGCTGGTACCTGGAAACTGTAAAATATATCTTTGAGAGAGAGTGAGGACAGAAAAAAAATTTAACTCATTTTTAAAAAAATTTACACTAGTATCTCTATTTCATGAATAAGAATGCTTTTGATTTTTATAAATGGAAATATATTTTGTAGTTTTCTGTTTAATTTTTTGTGTTGTTCTCTCAGAAGACATTAAAAAAATCTTTAGAATGTAAAACATATAATTCATTTTTAGTGAACCTTCTAACTTATCTGCATGTATTTACTAAACAGCCATGTTTTAGAAATTATTGCTAACAAATTTGTTTTAAATACTATGGTCAGGGAATGTGTAATATAATATTTTTGTATACTTAACTGCCAAAAATGCTGGACAAAGGGGAACTGAAGTTTTCAGCATATCTTCAAAATGTCGATAAGCAAAGTTATTGCTTTTATATAGCACAAACCTTTTTTCAGGTAATAAAAAAGAATAATTTATTGTGAAATAATGATTCATTTTATAAATGTAAAATTATTTTTATAAATTTCATTGTTGAAAATCAAAAATTACTAGTTTTTTTAATGTTAAATTATAGTGAGATTAAAATATTTCTAAACTGTGATACCATATTGTTTCACTGAACTTTCTAAATAAAAATTGAGAAAAAAAAACAAAACCTAAAATGTGGTCCTTCCTTAGAGTTCAAAAATGATTTCATAATTTTAGAGATACTGATGGTGTCTTTTATATTGTCACTTAAATTTACATAGAGTGTGCAAAATACTGGTCTTTAGAGGCAAGAGCAAAATTAATTAGCACATCTTCAAATAATTGTAGAGTGGGACACTGATTGAAGGAAGAGCCTCATATTTGCACTTTAATTATGTAGTTTTGCTTGAAAGTTTTGTCCCAATAATTAAAACAGATGCCCTAGGCTGACTTAAACACTGTACATAAATTTGGCATGTAAATTTTTTATTTTTTTATTTCGGTATGCGGGCCTCTCACTGTTGTGGCCTCTCCCGTTGAGGAGCGTAGGCTCCGGACGCGCAGGCTAAGCGGCCATGGCTCACGGGCCCAGCCGCTTCGCGGCATGTGGGATCTTCCCGGACCAGGGCACGAACCTGTGTCCCCCGTATCGGCAGGCGGACTCTCAACCACTGCACCACCAGGGAAGCCCTGGCATGTAAATTTTTAACCTAAATGTTTTAATTCCTGGTATCCTTCGTTCACATTTAAAGCTTCTTTGTACCATTTCTTATATTATTAAGACCAGTGATTTTATTTTTATAGAATTCTACTAGGTTTTATTTTATTTTCACTCTTATCAGGGTAACATGTATACGTCATTTAAAACACAAATTATACTTAAGGTGTAAAATGAAAACCTGCCGTCTTCCATCCCATCACTCGCCTGCTCTGCATGTACTGCTCTTTAGTAACTTTATTCAATTATTGCAGCTATTTTCGCTGATATTTTTCCCCAAGATTTGAAAGCACATTTTTTTAATCATATTTTGCACTTTTTTTTCATTTTTAGAGTTTCTTTGTATACAGACACTTCATCCTCACCACATTCTCCCGATTTCTTAAAAAAAATCAATATTTTTACTTAGTAGTCACAATTTAAATAATTTTCAAACCATCATTTAAAATATGAAACAGGTAATTTTTATATCTCTGTGGAGCATAGAAGATATATACCCTAATCCTATAGCAGAAGTAAGAATAGTCCTAGCTCCAGTTCACAGAATGAATGACTTAGAAAAAAGAAAACACATCAAATATATTAATAGTGAAGTTTATCATAACCCCATGTTTGATTGTGACATGACATCCATTTCAGCTTGATTATTTGAGATGATTTTTTTAACCTATGTCTCTTCTTTCCCTCCAATCCCACTGAACTGCGCAGAGAAACACTTCTCAAAAATAAGAAAAATCTATACAGGTACTGAAACTTAAAAAAATTTTTTTCTTGAAAAATAGGGGGTGATGACATCAGAGTAAAGGAAATGTAGACCAGTCTATGATTAAGCACAGGCATAATGGTGCTTCTGGGAAAGTAATGTGAAATTCTGCAAATAGAGACCTCAGAATCTTCAATGATTTAACACTAGAGGCTGAGACCAAGGAAGAGCATGCAGTAGTCAATGAAGGTCAAATCAAAGAACATAAGGGGCTATGGCAGTGACCCAGTATAGAGGGCCCCTAGTGAGATTCATCTGATTTCCCTTGAGGCAGAAATGTTGATCAATGAAGGAGGGTCAGGGCCACAGCAATTTCCAAGTGAGAGGAGTTGCATTCAGTCACAGAAAGGATGGAGAAATCTTAACTTCAGAGTACTATAATAGTCGGGCAGACAGAGAAGGTTTAAGCCATGCCCACGATTTAGTCAAAAGTGTAAGCACAGTTCCCAGAGAGGTTAAATTCTCAAACGAGGCAAGTCAGCTACACCAGGGTAAGGGCCCTGACTGGGAAAAATGGGACCTTGAAATTGAGATAGGAACTTCTATAGAAAATTTTGAATTCCCAAATATTCTGGAACTCTTTGCAGAAATGCCTTACTCTTGCTGTTAAGGGTAAGAATCTAGGGCTTCCCTGGTGGCGCAGTGGTTGAGAGTCCACCTGCCGATGCAGGGGACGCGGGTTCGTGCCCCGGTCCGGGAAGATGCCACATGCCGCGGAGCGGCTGGGCCTGTGAACCATGGCCGCTGAGCCTGCGTGTCCGGAGCCTGTGCTCCGCAACGGGAGAAGCCACAACAGTGAGAGGCCCACATACCGCAAAAAAAAAGAGAGTAAGACTCTTTCTGGTAAGGAGAACTCACTGCTTGAGGACAAGCAAAGGCCTTTTCTTCAGACAAGACATATGCCCCTCAGGACATATCCCCTCCTCCTCTCCTGTTGACTAAACCAATATTGAGGGTTAAGTCACAACATTGCCGGGTCTTGGAAATGCTAGGCTTGCTGAGAGAATAAGGGGGAATTATATCTCCAACATAATGAGATATAATGCCAGCAGTTAGGAAGTTGGTTCTGTTAGAACTGGATTCCAGGGAGTAGGATCCAGGAGGGACATAACAAAAAGCTGAATAAGGGAGATTATATTAATATGGAAACAACCTACTAGGATACAAAGTTTAGCCTCCTGGCAAGAACCCTAAAATCATGGCGGCTGAGTGGTGATGCAGACAAGCAGAAGCATTTTAATGAGCACCAAGTTTACAGTAGTACCTAAAGGGGCTTGATCTGCAAAGAGCTATGGAGATGGTGGCTAGACCCAAAGAGACCATAGCGGTAACAAGATAAATAGCCAACAAGGGTATTTTTCAATCTATGCAACCAAAAAGAAAGAATGAAGGAACAGAGGAAGGCAGGGTGAGAGGGAGGGAGGGAGGGAGGGAAGGAAAGAAAGAAGAAGGAAAGGAGAGAAGGAAGAGAAAAATGAGACAGAAAGAAGGAGGAAGGAAGGAAGAAACAAGGATGATGAGCTGAGGGTTGCCAAACAAAATTTTTAAATTGCAGTATCTTGCCAAGTTCCCAGACTTAGGTCTATTTTCTAACCCAGAATTCATTGACTGAAAAAGAGCCCCCAGGACAGACAGGCCCTATATCTCTATAGCAGGTATATATTTTAAGGATTCCCCCAGTCCTTTTCCAAACAGACCTATGGCCATTTACTCAGATAAACATTCCCTGGAGGAAGGAAAATAAACATTTTGGAATTGTTGCAAGAGGTTCTTGCTTGACACTGATACCTGGAAACCTGAAGCATCTTCATGGACCCCTGTTAGAATGGTAGCATAAGGAAGCTGGATAATAAATAGAGCCATGGCCTAGGATCGGCCCACAATGAGTGTGGTGGATTTGTTTCAAAATAACTAACTGAAATTATGTTACAAAAATTCCTTTCCCTGAATTTCTGGGTTAGTTCAGGCCACAAGAGAAAATTTGTTTGTGTGAATTGGGAAAGCGTAAGTGAAGCAGCAGCCATGTCCTTCTATGCTCAGAAGATTAGTACGAGGTACCAGGTGCATTTGCAGCTCATACATCTGTCACTTAATCGCTGGCTGCCCTTGTTTGTGTGGGGAAGTAGTCATGTTCACTTCCCTCAGTTCTGGCTGATTTTGCTGCCATTGTTTCTCTGACTCCCAGGCCATGAGCAAGGTTAGCTCCTTGAGAAATGACACGAGATCCTCAGGCACGTCATTCACTTGATAGCAGTTGGATTCTTAGAGGCAAGGAGTCATCAGTAAGAGTTCTGATGTGCCCTTGTGGATTCCAACTCATCTTCACACACTCCAGTCTGTCCTTGCTTTTACCCATTATGTCCATATTTCCTTTCCAACTAATACCTTGTTGACTTCAGGCCACAGAACTATTTACAGAAGCAGCAATTTTATGTAGAGTATTAAACCAGCCCTAAAACTATGTAATATCAAAGTCTTAAAATAAGTTCATAATTGTATATAACTTCTTGTGTTTCTGTTTCTATGATTGAATCTTAACTGATACAGTGATTTTGCTGAGTCCAAAGGTCAATCTGATAATCATTTCTCTAGTACCTCAGTGGGTTGGACATACTTTGAGGTTGTCGGAATCCAACCATCTGTTCCTTGTCCTGCTGGATAAAAACTATCTTAGTGGGGAAAGCCAAGAGGAAGCTTAGAAAAGTGTTCCCACTCTCCAGAAAACGTCAGTAACTAAAAGGATATCATATTTGAAGCTGGTGTGGGAGAGGGGGAGGAAACAAATATTATTATCCCTTAAAAACCTATAGAATGAAAGAATAGTAGTCTCTGTTATATCTCAATTTAATTCATCAAAATGGATCCTAAAAAGACAGAGAAATCCTGGAGAATAAGAGTAGACTGCCACAAACTTCAACCAAGTAGAGTAGTAGCCTTAATTGCAGTGGATTAACATGGCTACAGGTATGAGGTATGTGGCTACTGATCTAATGAATGCATTCTTTTTCATTCTGGTCAAAAATGGATCAGGGGGGCTTCCCTGGTGGCGCAGTGGTTGAGAGTCCGCCTGCCGATGCAGAGGACACGGGTTCGTGCCCCGGTGCGGGAAGATTCCACATGCCGCGGAGCGGCTAGGCCCGTGAGACATGGCTGCTGAGCCTGCACGTCCGGAGCCTGTGCTCCGCAACGGGAGAGGCCACAGCAGTGAGAGGCCCGCATACGCCAAAAAAAAAAAAAAAAAAAAAAAAAGGATCAGGGGAGGAAGGAGGTGGTGCTGCAGTCCCTGGTCCGAGGGTCTGTGTGTCTGTCCACCTGCCAGGCCCCGCCCTGCCCCCGGGGCAGCTTGGCTCCAAGCTGCAGCAGGATGCCGGATCAGAAACTGTTTAGTCCTATCATTTGGAACAGACAACGATCTACATTGACAGAGTTGATCCAAGGCTATGTTGACTTTCCTGCCGTTTGCCATAATATGGTCAGAAGATATCTCGATCAGCCTGATATCTTATCAAACCTGATATTGGTTCCTATTCAGCCAGAAGCTGTTGAGTTTACGGAGAGAAGAAATGGCTTCTTGAATATCCATCAGAGGAAACAGCTTGCAGATAATAAATGCTGAGGATAGGAGTCTATCCTTCAGGACACATTACATTCTAACTGTATCCCCAGAAAGTAAAATCATTAGATCTGGAAATCAAATGGTAGAAAAATGATTCCCAGCCCATTTGGGGAATTTGTGCTCTCTGTGCCCATAACTCTGGGCTCTCAGTGATTAGAAGTATTGGCTCTAAAGAGGTAATTCTGAAGAAGACTTCCATTTACAAATATTTTCTATTTATATGATTTCCAAGAGACCAGGACACTAAAAGAAGAATCACTATCTGAGCAGGGGTAGTTGCCCCTGATTATCAGGAAGTAGGGTTGCTGCTACAGAGTGGGAGCAGAGAGCAGGTGATCCTTTGGGCATCTCTTGGTGCCCCGTTGCCCATCTGTGAACGAAAATGGACAAGTTCCACAGCCAGTGCCTGGGAAGAGTTTGGTAATTAGAGACTCAGATCCCTGAGATGAAGGTCTGGATCACGCCAGCCATGCAAGCCACTGAGACTACAGTGGTTCAACCAAAGGTGAGGAGACTCTAGGTAGTAGAGGAAGGGGGCACAATGATCAGCTGCAGCCTTAAGGACATCTTCATTTGTGGGTTATTGAAGCTGAATCTGGCATCTGTAATCCAACACCGAATTAATTCTCAGAGACAGAGTTTTGGGTGAATTGGAAAATAGCTTTATTGCTTTGCCAGGCATGAGGGAACCATAGCAGGTTTATGCCCTCACAAGTATGTGTCCTGACCTGGAAGGGGTAGCGAGGAGTTTTACAGTAATGGTTCAAAGAAGAGGGCATTATCAGCTCCTGGACATTTTTCTGAGTGGTTGGTGGTGAGGTATGTGGGAGTCGGCATCATCAACCTTCTGGTTCCAACTGGTCTACGTGCTCGTGGACAACCGCACTGTTAACTTCTCCCACCAGGTGGGAGTTTCTGTATCTGCAAAACAGCTCAAAGGTATTGTTATGTGTATCCCTTGAGGGGGAACTGGGACCCTACCCCAAGGCTGTACTATTGTTTCTTCTGACTGTTCCTCCCTTGTCTCACATCCCCTCCCTTCCCTAATCAGCAAATGTTTGAACCTGCTCTTTGGAACTCAGGGAAGGTCACGGAGGCTGAATGAAGCCTATTTCCTGTAATGAAGAAATGGGGGACACAGAAAGACTTTTGTTCCCAGGACCCCCAGAAGGTCCTGCTTGGTATCGTTATCAAATCTACTCCACTTACCTTTCTTTCTTAATTTTCCCCCAGAAAAGGGGCTCTCCAGAATCACAGAGGAGCTGCTAACTAAATTTAGAGGAAGATATGCACCAGAGAGGCACAAGGTACACCGTAGACTGAAGGACGTACTTTGCCAGTTGCTGGAATGCAGCTGGCTAAGACCAATCAGTGGGCAGAGATCTCTGAAAATTACAAAAAGTCACCTCATTCATCACCATACCTTCTTCCTCGAGAGCAGCCTGCATCCAAGGATTGGTCAGTGCAGGGGCATAGAAGCCTAGCCCTCCTCCCCCAACTTAGGAAAACTCTGGACAGCTGTCCAGTTTCAGAGCTCATTATGGGATTGACTGAGGTCTTTTTTGAGTCTGCATCACAGCTTCTTCTTTCCCAAAGTTTGCCTCTATCCTTTTTGTTTTTTTTTTTTTAGTGGTACGTGGCCTCTCATTGCTGTGGCCTCTCCCATTGCTGAGCACAGGCTCTGGACGCGCAGGCCCAGCGGCCATGGCCCACGGGCCCAGCCGCTCTGTGGCGCGTGGGATCCTCCCGGACTGGGGCGTGAACCCACGTCCCCTGCATCGGCAGGCGGACTCTCAACCACTGCGCCACCAGGGAAGCCCACCTCTATCCTCTTTAAGAGTGTAGATCTGAAACCCCACAACTCAGGGGACTTGAACCCACTGTCTTTTAATTTAGATCACACCCCTGGTCTGAGGATTTAATGAAGCTCAGGTTCTTTATGTCTCATCGCAGAAAGAATTCAGTGAGAGAAAAAGTGATAGGTTAAGAAGTGGATTTATTTAGAGAGATGCACATTCCATAGACAGAATGTGGTCTGTCTCAAAAGGTGAGAACAGCCTTGAGAGAAATACACTCCAGAGAGTGTGGGCCATCTCAGAAGGTGAGAGGCCCTGAAATATGACGTGGTTAGTTTTTATGGGCTGGGTAATTTCTTAGGCTAATGAGTGGGAGGATTATTCCAACTATTTCGGGGAAGAGGTGGAGATTTCCAGGAATTGGGCCACCTCCCACTTTTTGACCTTTTATGATTGGCCTCAGAACTATCCTGGCACCTGTGGGTGTGTCATTTAGCATATGCTAATGTATTACAATAAGTGTATAATGAGGCTCAAGGTCCACTGGAAGTCGAATCTTCCACCATCTTGGACCTAATTGGTTCTAACCATCTTTTCTCATGTCCTGTGGCTACGTCATTCTTTGAAAGGTTGTGCCCTGTCCCCTTTCCTCCTGTTTCAGATCCTGAAAGCCTTCCCTAATAAATATACTACATGCTAAATTCAGAGTCTGATCCCTAGGGAACCCAATCTGAAACAACATAGAGAATTAATTCATATTTATATACTATCATAGGTAATGGTAAAATAAAATTAATTAACCATATAAATTAAATATTATCATTAAAAATAAAATTTGTAAAAATCAGATTTGTAAAAATCAATATAAATTACATCAGAAATCAAATTTATAAAATAATCTAATGAAAAATGTTTGCACTGAAACACTGAAAACTATGAAACATTTCTGAGAGTTTATTCTATTTTCAGATAAATTAAGGCATCAAAAACTAATGCAAAATCATGATCTAATGGAAATATTAGATATTTGTTTTAAGTATATTTTGACATTGACATAGACCTTCCCTTAGTTTCTTAGAATATATTTTGGAGGAATTTATCTTTAAAATATCATTTTAAAAAACAACGAGGTTCTTTGTCAGGCTATTTATGATAAGTCATCTTAATAATTCTATTAGAACATAGGTGAATAATCCATTTTTTTAACCAATTAAATAAACACTTAGGTTATATTCCTCCTTTAAAAAGTGATCCACATAATCTTGTACTGATCATAACTTGAATATATACAGGAATTTTAAAATATATTGAGTATTCTTTTATAAGTCACTCTAATGTGACAATGCTATGTTCTAGTAAAGCATTGCAATAGAGAGTTATGTAAAATACCCAAGGACCTACTGACCAACATTTTATCAACATGACTACAAACACTATCATTATTGAACTATGAAAAAAAGCCCAACAAATATATGTATATGTAGTAGCAAAAAGCTTTTTGAATTTATAAATAATAATTTAAAAAGGATATACAATATCTACTTTAATACATATTTTTATTATAATATAAGAAATGCCTGGCTGGAAAGAGAATGGTGAACATGCAAGGAAGTGGTTAATTCTTATCCAGGAATTGATGGTGCACCTGAACCAGGTATCTAGAATGACCCCAAGGACATAGCCCAGAAGTTCAAGTTTTATGTGGCAATACAGCCTGATCTAGACAGCCTGACTGCCAGTCTGTGCTCTTGTTCCTCTGTGTGTCATAAATAATTACACAGGTGCAATTGCAAGAGTGCTATAAATGAGAATCACTCTAAGTTAATTCCTATAGGTTGAGAATTTTCTGTAATTACAGAAAGCTCAAAGTGCTAGTCACACATGGATTTTGAGATCCAGCCAAGTATTCACAGCAGTTCATTCTGGGGCCAAGACTGTCTCCTGACTCCCAGGTGGATTCAGATAAGATCAGACACAAAAACAAGCTTTCCCTAGAAAACCCTTTGAAAAACTACAAAACAATTTCTTCAACTTGTGCATTTTTCACAGCTAAAAAATAATAAAATTTTAGTAGCAATAAATATAAAAAGGAAATTATTTACTTAAAGGTATATTTTAATAAATGAAATTACAATTAATACACATGAAAATATTTTGGTTTGTTCAAAAATATCTTTTGAAAGGGGTAGCCATTTTTTTTCTCTGATAATCTAGCACAGAAAGATGCCTTGGTAAATTGTAAAATCGAATGTTAGGCTAAATGAGAAAGGCATTATGTTGGAAGTTCGGATTTGTGTGCCATAATTAAACATAAATAATCATGGCAGTACCCCTCTGAAACCTCTAATGGTTTCCCACTACTCTTTGAGTAAAATTTCAATTCCATGCCATGCCCCCACCAAGCTCTAGATAATTTACACACCCTATCTCTTCGACATAATCATTTCCCATTCAATCCTCTTCACTTAGTACACTGGACTTGCATCATCATCATTATTATTTATTTTAGTGTAATTTAGGGCTTTTTTTTCTATTCAGAATACTCTTCATATGGTTAATACATTGTTAACAGTTTGTGTTTCAGCTCATATGTTACCTCTTCAGAGAATCTTTACTCTGTCCCCTGAGGTATCATTTTCCTCATTACCATAATGAATGCCTTTAAACATGTATCTCAACGAACAATCATTTTATTATGTTGTTTGTTCATTTGCCTACTCTTTCTCCCCCCACCAGCCCATTTAGAATTTAAGCTATTGGGATAAGAAATCATGTTGAATTTATTTATCGTTGTACTCCTAGTAGAATAACATAGAATGTAGCTTACATAACAAATATTTGTTTAATTAATTAATTAAAAGACAGAGACATTCAACTTCAGAGACAAAGTTGTAGACCTAGTTTGCAAGACATGTTAAAAGAAGTTATTTAGAAAGAGGGAAAATAAATATAGGTCAGAAACTCAGATCTACATAAAGGATGAGCATCAGAGAAGTAATAAATGAAGGTAAAATAAAAACTTTTATTCTTTTCTTAATTGATATAATACTAAATCATTTGTTCAAAATAGTAGTAACAACATAGTATTCCCTGAGTGTACCTAAATGATAAGTTAAATGAATTGAGAGCAATGATATGAGACAGGAGAGAGGGATTAGGAATTTTTTGGTTACTACAAGGTACTTGTACTACTTGTGCAATGGTATAGTGTTACTTGAGAGTTGACTTAGATTGGTTTTAAATGCATACTGAAAACACTAAGGCAATCTCTGAAAAAAAGTAAATGAAATTATAACTAATATGCTAAGATAGTAAAGAAAATGGAATCACATAAATTGCTCATTAAAACCACAAAATGCAGGAAAAAAGACAACCAAATCCAATTATATCAATAGCCACTTTAAATGTCAATGATCTAAATAACGCCAATTAAAAGACAGAAGTCGTCAAAGTAGATCAAAAAGCAAAACTCACCTATATGTTGTCTTCAAGAAAACTATGTTAAATATAAAGTCTCACATAGATCAAAAGTAAAGGGATGGAGAAAGATATACTAATCAAAATAAAGCAAGAATAGCTATATTAATTTCAGACAGAGTATGTATACTACAGAGCAAGGGAAATTATAAGCCATAAATATGGGCACTACATAATGATAAAGGGGGCAATTCTCCAAGAACATATAACAATCCTTAATGTGTATTTACCTAACTACAGAGCATCAAAATGCATATGGTAAAAACCTCTAGAACTGCAAGGGGAAATAGATGAATGTACTGTTGTATTGGAGACTTCAATACTCCCCTATCAGATGTGAACAGATCCAGCAGGCAGAAAATAAGTAAGGACATAATTGAACTCAACAACATCATTGATCAACTGGATATAATTGATATCTATAGAGCACTTCATCCAATAACAGTAGAATACACACTTTTCTCAAGCTCACATAGAACATTCACCAAGACAGCCCACATTCTGGGCCAACGCAATACAGTGTATTGAAAGAGAAAAACAAAAAGTTGGAGGAACGACACTACCCAACTTAAAGACTTGCTGCAAAGCTACAGTAATCAAGAGAGTGTCATGTTGGTGAAAGAACTGACAGATCAGGGAAAAGTAATAGAGATTCCAGAAATAGACCCACTTAAATATAGTCAGCTGGTCTTTGACAAAGGTCCCAAAGCCAATACAATGGAGAAAAGATAATCCTTTCAACCAACGATGCTGGAACAACTGGACATCCACATGTGAAAATATGAATTTAGACACAGATCTCACACCCTTCACAAAAATCAATTCAAAATGGATCATAGACCTATATGTAAAACTCAAAACTATAAATTTTGAGATGATAATGTTGGAGAAAATCTAGATGACTTTGGGTATGTTAATGACTTTTTGAATACAAAACAAATAGCATAATCCATGGCAGCAATAATTGATAAGCTAGATTTAATTAAATTTTTAAAACTTTTGTGCAAGATACTGTCAAGAGAATAGAAAGACAAGTTACAGACTAGGAAAAAATATTTGTAAAACATAGTGATAAAGGACCCATCAAAAATAGAGACAAAGATTCTTAAAATGCAACACTTCCCCCCAGTAACCCAATTAAAAATGAACAACAGTCCTGGAGAGATACCTCACCAAAGAAAATATGTGAATGATAAATAAGCATATGGTGATGATAAGCAATGATAAACATATGGCGCCTTTCCCTAACGATATATCTTTCATGTGTCATCAGGGAAAGGAGTTTCAAAACAACAATTAAATATCACGATACACCTATTAAAGTGTCCAAAATCTGGAACACTGACAATACCAAATACTGACAAGGATGTAAAGCAAAGGGAACTCTCATTCATTGTGGTAGTATATACACTTACACAGCCAGTTTTAAAAACAGGTTGGCAGTTTCTTACAAAACCAAACATACTCTTACCATGTGATCCAGCAATCATGCTCTTTGGTATTTACCCAAAGGAGTTGAAAATTTTTGTCCACACAGCCATCTGCACACAGATGTTCACAGCAGCTTTATTCATAATTTTCCAAAATTTGGAAGCAACCAAGATGTCCTTCAAGTAGGCAAATGAATGAACTTTGGTACATCCAAGCAGTGGGATATTATTCAGCGCTAGGAAGAAATGAACTATCAAGCTATGAAAGGACACAGAGGAATTTTAAATGCACATTACTAAGTGAAAGAAACCAATATGAAACGGCTACATACTGTACATTTCCAACTATATGACATTCTGGAAAAGGCAAAATGTACTATGGAAACAGAAAAAAGATGAGTGGTTGCCAGGAGTTGGTAGGAGAAAGGGATGAATAGGCAAAGCACGAAGGATTTCAGAGCAGGGAGGATTTTTAGGGCATTGAAACTATTCTGTATGATACTATGATTGTGGATACATTTCATTCCACATTTGTGAAAACCCACAGAATATACCAAGAGTGATCCCTAATGTAAAATATGGACTTTGGGTGATAATGATGTATCAACATAGGTTCATTGATTGTACCAAATCAATGAACCATTGCAGTGGGAGACATTAAAAGGGATGGGGGTTTTTCAGAGTGGGGGTAAGGGGTATATGGGAACTCTCTGTACTTTCTGTTCCACCTTTCTGTGAATCTAATATTGCACTAAAAAATAAAGATTTAATCCTGCTTTAAAATACAATAAAATAAAAACTTTTGAAAAATGTATAATGATGGAGGTTTCCACGACGGAAACATGCAGGTAAAAAAGCAAATAATAATTGGCTAATTTTCTGCCAGTGTGCTTCCAGTAACTCAGTTCAAGACCATAGTAAGGCAATATCTTCATTCCCACTGTACTCCAGCTGTGGTTTGATTTGAGTTCATATATTGTGTGTCATCATTGACCAGCTATTTTTAAAGAAAATCAACCGAAATGAACACGTAAAATCTTGTTCAGTTTTGTGGTCTACATCACTTACAGTAATGCTTATGATAAAAATGTTAATTGTAAAAGCTGATTTGTTGACATTGTCTTTTAAAATGTCATTTTGTAATTTTTATCAATAAATACTACTTTCCAATAGGTGAAAACATAAAAACGTGACATTGTGGATCACTTCCTCTTTCTGGTATCTATTTTTATGTAAATACTAAAGGTATTGTCATTCAATTGCCATTAATTTTAAAAATACACTGATTTTGATTGTTTTATTACAGCATATACACACCAACAGGAAGTCTTGTTAGTTTAAGAGTGAAATTTTTGGAAACTTCTTAAATAAAGCTGATGAAACAGATATTGAAAATCAGATTCACATTCTATGATTCTTTGATCTTTTATTAATTATAGGAAAAAGTACTCTAAGGAATTTGGGAATACTAGTAAATTTAAGTTTAAATTTCCAGGAATTGCATTAATAGTTACTCATTCCTTTACTGGCACAGAACTGTATTTCTCAATTTGATGAACATATTTTAAAGAAACATAATGCTCCAAATAATATATCAGATCATCTTCCACCTTGAGTAATTTCATCCCATGTAAGCAATGTGCTCATAACACTATTTTAGTGTTGGCAGCCATGGAAGTTGTAACAAGACTCTTGGATGTACACACTCAAAACTATGAAGGTATTTAACAAATCACAATAAAACTGGCTCTCAAGCATTAAGGAGAAAAAAAAAAGTAGTCTTTGAATTTGGCAGTCTTTCATCTTGGAAGTGTTTTGATACTTCCAAGTTCAGTGTGAATTTTACTGAATGGCAGTGGTTATAAATTGAAATTAGGAAACAAAGAAATCATAATGGCTTGAAGTAACTCCAAATGTTAAACCATATCTCACTGGAAAAACTAGGGATGTACAATTAAGAAAGAAAATTTATTCTTGTTAGCATTCTAAAAAATAATTCCTGAAGTTATTGACTAGCAGTAGTTCTTTTTTTAGCTAATTAAGAATTTGTGAAATGTTATCCTTTTGTTTTTCCAAGCCTATATCTTAAATCTATAATTTTCTCTCTTTTACTATTATCCAGCTTTCACTTTCAGATGTATCTTGTATTTTCATCATTGAATGAAGTAAAGAGTCATACACTCATATCCAACTGACAGTTAAAGTACACTCTAGGTCTTCTGTAGCTCCAGTAAGATGTTTTCAAGCTCTTTATACCTATATATAAATCTTCTCCTTTTTTGAACTTTAGGCTAAACCTTTCATACCAATATTCTGATCAAGAGAGTTATCAATGTTTGTTCTTATAATACTGTATGCTGAAAGAATCTCTGTTAGTATCTAATTCCCAGTAGGAGATTTTCTAATTTGGAGAGTAAAAGATAACAGAAACCAAGAACAGGAAGGGAAGTGATCTGAAATGGGTGAAAGGGACTCTGTAGAGTCGAAACTGGATGTCTAATTAGGTAAAACTATTAGAAAACCTAGATAATCACTGCAGCAATTCAACCTTGTAATTGCCTTTATTGAAAATAGCTACACAAATAAATCAAAAGTATTTTCCTTTATTAATCAGATGCTTGCTTTAGTTTAATGTATAGACATAATAATTTTAAGCAGTGAATTTACAATTTTTGAATAAAAATAGAAGGACTAATTGGTTTAAAAATAGCCTTCTGACAATATTACTTGGTATTCAGTTGTGACTCACTTGTCAGATTTGGACTTTGGGCTTGGGAGTGCCCAGTCCTGAAAACTTTGGGTTGCGTAGTGTTCAATTAAGTTAAGGTTTTATATATGATACTAAATATCTGAGACATCTATAAGCCATATATATGATTATATATATTATTTTATTTATACAATTTTATAAATATAATTATATATTATACATTTATTATGATCATTTACATAATAACTGTATAGATGATCTTCCCAATAATGAGGTAATATGCATACATGAAAAGCAAAATAAAAAAGAGAATTGAAGTTAGGGCCTGGATAGGGTGGAGTAAAGGGAAAAGTTTAAGGAGTAGAAGTGATCTCCAAATAGACTTGGATTTTTCAAATTCAACTTTGAAACATTTTGAACATTTTCTTCCATAACAAGTGTTAGGCATTTAGATCCCACTAATAAAATCCTGCAACATAGTTAATCTTTAAGCTTTGTACCAGTGTTCTTCATAATTCTGTTACCTGGAATTATATTAGGGGGAAGAATGACTGAAAGCCAAATATGCAAAAGCAGTTGCATATTAATCACAGTTTCAAAATCACTGTGTGACAAAATCTATTTTATTTTGCGCACTGAAGTAGGCTGTTACAACTTTGTGAGATTCCTCAACCCTATGATAATATACATGCCCTTTTTTTGGCCTCCTAACAAGTACTTCAACAAGCTTTTAATTTTACATCCTTCAAGCAAAATTGACAAAAATGAACAAGCCTGCTAGCTTGAAACCACACAATGAATTCCAAAATAACATTAATCCAATAATAGATGAAGGCCAATTGAAAAGTAGTCTAGTTACCCTTGTGGCTGGAGTGAATAAACTTCAAGGTCTCAGTCGAACTCCTAGAGTATTTTCCTGGACCCCTCTTGCTTGTAGGGCCCTGAACTCAATTTTCAGTCTCCACTGTCTGTGAATCTAACAAAAATTCTGCTTAGCTTCTCAGCTTCTCAGCCACCACCTCTGGAATTAGTAATTACCTGGAGGGAAAAGGTGGTCCCTCTTTGGCTTCCCTTCCCTCTTAGCTTGTAGTCATACAATTCCTCACTATTTTAATGCCTTAAAATAAATTTTTTTAAATGTTTTTTTTTCCCCTCTCTTTTTTCTAGTGTTGTTAGTGGAAGATTTGGTTTGCAAATATCTAGTGCACTATTGCCAAAAATAGACACTCTAGGTACATATGTTTTTTTAATAAATTTATTTGTTATTTATTTATTTATTTTCGTCTGCATTGGATCTTTGGTGCTGCGTGGGCTTTCTCTAGTTGCGGAGAGCAGAGGCTACTCTTCGCTGTGGTGCGCGGGCTTCTCATTGTGATGGCTTCTCTTGTTGTGGAGCACATGTTCTAGGTGTGCGGGCTTCAGTAGTTGCGGCGCATGGCCTTCGTTGGTCCATGGCATGTGGGATCTTCCCGGACCAGGGTTCAAACCCGTGTCTCCTGCATTGACAGGCAGATTTTTAACCACTGCCCCACCAGGGAAGTCCTAGGTGCAAATTTTTAGCCCAATTTCAAATGAGGAAACTGATGCTTAGTAGAATAATTTGTCTCAAGTCACTCACTTATTAAGTGGAGAAACAGGACTTGAATCTAGATTGTCTGAAACAGAAATCCATTTTATGTTTATTTCACCCAATAAAACTATCTTACAGCAAGATTGAAAACACAAGAAGGAGGACTTGAAGTTTCATCTCATACATAAAGAGAGTTTAGGGACTTCCCTGGTGGTCCAGTGATAAAGAATCTGCTGTTCAATGCATTGGGATGTGGGTTCAATCCCTGGTAGGGGAACTAAGATCCCACATGACGCAGGGCAATGAAGCCTGCGCGCCGCAACTACTGAGCCCGCATGCCTCAACTAGCGTGCCTGCATGCCACAAACTATAGAGCCCACGCACTCTGGAGCCCGTGAAACACAATTAGAGAGAGAAAAATCCGCACACCACAACTAGAGAGAAGCCCGCGCACTACAAAAAAGAGCCTGCGTGTCACAACGAAAGATCCTGTAATGCTGCAGTCAAGATCCGCTTGCTGCAACGAAGACCCAATGTAGCCAAAAAATTTTAAAAATAAATTAATTAATTAATTACATTAAAAAGAGTTTGGAAGTCATCACTCCCATCCTTACAACAAGAAAAAAGCTGAACAAACAATATCAACAGCTTTTCTTGGAGAGGAAGGAGGTACAGAAAACTGACACCATAAAATCGGAGAGACAGGTTCATAAAGAGACACGTAGCATGTGAAATTGATTTATATGGAACAGAAGATGCTACAGTCATAAACGGGTAGGACTATCAAAAGTAGAATTTTGATGAGTTGCTGGAGGCTGATTATGGATTAGCACAAAAGTGAGAAACTCCTGGAGACCATGGTTTTAGAGAGGGCCCCATACTTTTCTGGGTTTTCCCTCTAGAACACTCTGAGGTTCTCATAGAACCTCAAGAAATATTCCTTTATAACTCTGTCGAATCTTGAAGGAAAAAAATTTACCTCTATAAGAAAGAGGTTGAGAAGTATAGAAGAATTCTCGCTAAAAATCCTGGAGGCTCCACCAACCTAGAATTCTATAGCCAGTGAAATTATGTTCCAAAAGTGATAGAAAAGTAGACGTTCTCAGACAAACAAAAATTGAGGAAATTTATTGCTAATAGACTTTTTCTGTAAAAAATGATAAAAGAAGTTCTTCTGGTGGAAGAAAATTGGTAACTTGAATCAGAAATTTGGATTTACATAAAGAAAAGAAGAGCATTAGAGAAGAAATAAAGGTGAAGTGTTTTATTTTCCTTATTTTAAATTGATCTAAAAGATAACTGTTTAAAGCAACAATAGTAACAATATAATGGATGATTATAGCACGTGAATAAGTGAAGTGAATGACAACAATGTCACAAGGAATGAGAGGGAGGAATTGGGAATATTCAAAGTTACCTGCACTACATGTACAGCAGTATAGTATGTGAAGATTTAATTTACACATTATTTTGAAATATACTTTGTAAACTCTAGAGTAACCAGTAAAATATTTTTTAAAAGAAGTATAAATGATATGAGAAGAAGCAATAAAATTGAATCGTTAAGTCAGCAACGTGGCTGCATGAGATGTTCCATTTGTCTCTCCCCTTCAATCTACAACCAGCTAAACATCCATAACTCAACAAAGGTTTCTCTGCCCAACATTCCAGGATGCCACAGAGTCCCACTCATCTGTACATCTAAAGGTGGGTGGACTGGATCACATAGAGGAGGCATAACCCTGAAAACAGTGGAAGTGGTGCCTGTGATCCTAGCCCCCTGACTGCTATGTGGTTGAGCCTGCAGCCCCAGAGCACGTGGTTGAAGCAGGAGCGGTGATACACACAAATTTAGCCTCCCAGCTACAGCAGTGCCCGCAGCCACAAGGAGTCGGGCAGCAGCTACAGTGGAACATGTGACCCCGCCTCTCCAGCCATGGAGGAACCTGCAACTGTGGCATCACCACTTGCAGTGGCAGCACCTGCAAATCCAACAACCTCAGATACAGCAGAAACGCCCACGGCCCTGGCTCCCCTGCCCTCAGTGGAAGCAGAGCCCGAAACTCAGGCGACACTGGAAATGGCAGATGTACCCACCATCCCAGTGCCCGGTGACTATGCCAGCAGCAACAGTGACACCGTCAGCAGCAACGCACCAGCGACCCATAAACAGCGACCACAAGAGCATTGGACAGTACCTCTGGCAGAGGCTGTGGAAGCTGCAAAGTGCTGATTCTCGAAGATAACCAGAGGCAGCATAGATAAGAGAACCTAAAACTTGTGCTATAGCACCACCTACTGAAAAACAAAAGAAAGTAATTACTAACCTGTTGAGCTGTTCGTTAATTTTATTCCTGAGCTCATTGAACTGTGTTTCTAAGTTTTCTTGTAGTACATTGTTTTTTATTGTGACAGCTATTTTGAATTCTCTATCAGTTAGATCACAGTATTCTGTGTCTTTAAGCTTGGTTTCTGGAGAATTCTCCTTTTCTTTTGTGATACCATGTTGTCATGTTTTTTTATGGTGCTTGATGTGTTGTTTCATTGCTGGCACAACTGAAGTAGTGAACACCTTTCTTCTGTAGGTAAAGATTTTTTTTTTAACCTGATTTCAACAATTCAGCAGGTCTGTAATCAGCCTCCAGCAATTCATCAAAATTATATTTTTGACACTTCTACCAGTTTATTGCTCCAGCAGCTTCTGTTCCATGTAAGTCAATCTCAGTTGCTATATCTCTCTGGATGAACCTGTCTCTCCTGATTTTATGAACGGAAGGAATACTTTATTAAAAAGATTGAAACTCTAAAAATGAACAAACAAATTCTGGAGCTGAAGAACTCAATAAATGAGATGAAGAATGCATTAGAAAGCATTAGAAATAGAACAGACAATATGGAAGACAGAATATGTGAACTCAAAGATAGGAGTCTAGAAATAATACAGGTAGAAGAGAAGAGAGAAATAAGATCTAAAAAAAATGAAGAAATTCTATGAGAACTACCTGACACCCTTAGGAAAGGCAACATAAGTGTAATGGGTATCACAGAAGGAGAAGAAACAGAGAGTTTATTTAAAGAAATAATA
This sequence comes from Delphinus delphis, assembly GCF_949987515.2. Classification (NCBI taxonomy): domain Eukaryota; kingdom Metazoa; phylum Chordata; class Mammalia; order Artiodactyla; family Delphinidae; genus Delphinus; species Delphinus delphis. Next base: position 19,442,216 of record NC_082699.1, read on the forward strand.
GCTGAGAACTTCCCAAATCTGGGGAATAAACTGGATATACAAGTCCTTGAAGCTAAGAGAACACTTAATTACCTCAATGCAAAAAGACCTTCTTCAAGACGCATTATATCAAAACTGTCAAAAAATCGATGACAAAGAAAGAATTTTAAAGGCAGTCAGGGAAAAAAAAGATGGCAACCTACAAAGGACCTCCCATCAGGCTATCGGCAGATTTCTCAGCAGAAACTCTACAGGCCAGGAGAGAGTGGAGTGACATACCTAAAATTTTGAAAGATGAAAACTGTCAGGCAAGAATCCAGCAAAGTTATCCTTCAGATACGAAGAATAAGTAAAGGCTTTCCCCAACAAACAAAAGCTGAGGGAGTTCATCACCACTACACCTGTCTTACAAAAATTGTTAAAAGGAGGTCTTCTACCTGAAGCAAAAAAGTGAAAGTACACAGAACTTGAGTAAGGTAATAAATAGAATCAGAAGATTGCATCTCTATATCAGAATAAGTTGTTACACAATTAAAGCAAAGGTTAAAGGGAAAAAGTTATAAAAATAACTATAGCTAGTTATTGTTGTTCAATTTGTTAATAAACTCACAAAATTAAAAGAGATTTCTGCTTCTTGTTATGAGGAGTCAATGAAAAAGGACTTACTCTCTCACTGTAAAGAACATAAATAGAAAACTGGACAGAATAAATGAAACCACTGTTTTTAGTCATTTCTCTGGAGAGTTGAAAGTGCAGGACTGTGATCCCTTTGAAAAGAAGCAATGATATGAGCCCTACAGTCAACTTGGCTCTTTGTATGGGGGAAGAGTCCAGCTTTGGAGACCATGATGTGGCGAGAAGAATCCATACAGCAGGGAGAGTGGTCTCACTGAGGTGAGGAGACCAGGAGACAGAGATCAGAGTTCACGATGGCTGAGGTGGCTGAAATTTGCTAATTAGTCTATCGTATTTTCCCATACCTCTGAGAAAAAAAAAAAAACTTGACTTTTTTAGATGACCTCATTCACACTCAAATTATTCTAGCTGATCCAATATAGGAAAATTATATTTAATAATGATCGGTAGTTTTATCAAACTATAAATAAAATAATTTAATATGGAATTTAATTTTTGAATCTACCTGGATTTAAAAAGGAACATCTTTTAAGGTATCTAAAACTGGCAATTAAATATATTAAGGTTTTTCTTTTTAGGTCCCAAAGCACATAGACCAGACAAACAATCCCCCCACTCCCATACTCCCCACATACAGTGGGCGTTAGAATGCAGTGGCTTTTCTCTTAATCTGAAGGGATCAGCATCACCTGTAACATATAAATTAGCTGAGCCTCTGAGAGATCCTATATTGACCTCAGTCATTTTGTTCAACAATTCTTCAACAACAGGCCAGGGGCTCACTGGTGAACATGTTTGCAATACTGATGTTTGTGCTGCAGAAAATTTTTGGAAGGGAATTCTATTTCCCTGAACAAGTTTCCAAGCACTAAGCTCTCTTTCAAATAATAAAAGAGGTTAGAGACTAACTTAGGGAACCGATTCAATTTTTCATTGTGGTGCTAATAGGGGCAAAGCAAAGAGACAGATTGCATTGACAAGGAAACAAAATGGATAATGGATTTAATGGCTTGAACTCTAATGGAAAAAAATAACATTCTCTATAAGACTGTCATATTTTTAAAAAATGTGGCTACCATTAATAGTTCTTACCTGAACCAAAAAAAAAAAAATGTTTATGTGGTGTTGTATAAATCATTAATAAGTTTTCAGCAAAATTAAGGTGAAAAATATTTAGGTTTCCTTTTTTTTTATTGTCTTCTACATTATTTATATCCTCAGGAATTTCTTATGTACTCAATACCATTGATAGTAAGATTTGCTGCATTGAATATTCACTTGTGATTTTTAACTTCTTAAAACAAAAAGAAATACCAATAAGAAGCTAATTTCCATGTTAGAATAATAATTTGTGGGATTATTTCGGTAGAGGTATATGATGAAAATTGTTAGAATCAGTGTATGATCAGATGGCTAATCAAGGGACATTTCAGTCCAAAATTTTTTTATTTGTCCCTGTCTTTTATGTAAGATATTCATAAAAGACTATAAAAATTTTGAAAATCCCCTGACTGATGGACCCATAGTAATGTATATATGACCATAACCCCAAATTTTGTCTATAAACTAGGTGATAAAAAGAAATTTGAAAATATTAGATAAAAACACTTGATTTAAGCTATAAAGTAATAATTAAGTAACTAGAGGGAATGATAACAATGGGATAAAAGGTAGAGTTAATATTTTATTTGATCAAAATGCAAAGAGAACATACCTTTAGTATGACAATTTATCCTAGCAGAGAAAAAAGCATGAGGACTCAAAGGGATAGGAGATAAATTCAGTTTTGTCAAGGTATAAATGGTAATTATGATCATTGTATGAAAGAGAGAGAGAGAGAAAGAGAGAGAGCTTGACAAAGGGGAGGGAAGCAAAAAAGTAAAGTTAAAATGCCTAATAAGAAGAAACAGACAACAGAAAATTACAAATTAGAAAATTATTTTCAATCCTACTTTATCCAACATTTATTCGGGTACCTGATGAGCTATGTATCAACTCTGTAGAACGGTCTATAAGCTGGTTTCAATGATTTTGTCACAGTGTTACTGTCCTTCAAAAACAATTAAGTAAATTAATGAGCATATCAATGAAAATAAGTGTGACAAGTCAAACATTAGAAATAAGAGAGAAAAAACACCTCAGGTGTTAACTCTGTCTCAGTCTTAATAGGTGAGTGTTACTGTATCTAATTTGAATTTTCCATTCTAGGGATTTATGTCAGTTTGTGATCATTAGATCTTATTAAACATCCCTTGAAGAGCTACATGATGCAAAGCATTAATCAAAGAAATGTTTTAAATTTTTAGAACTTTATTTTTAGACTACTCTTTGAGAAACAAAGAACATTTTAAATTAGTCATAGAAATCTCTTACATCCTAATGTAACGTACTCCAGGGAGATATATTTTTCAAGAAATCTTGGAAGCGTATATGCTATTTTTCATAATAGCTTGCTAAAATTGGTACCGGTCTCCCTAAACATACCTCAGAGATGTTTCCAAACTTTGCTGGAAAAAAACATTTTTAGAAATAAAAGCCAACAGTAGCTGCATTTCTATAGAGGAATAAATGTGCTAAGAATATTAAATGACTTATTGAGAGTGTAACAAACTTGTGGAAGGAAACACAAAACCAGTAAGAAGAAAAGTGAAGCTAATTTGGATGTTAGGATAATTTTTGTGTGTGTTATTTTGTTGTCAGGGCGTATATGATGAATTTCTTTAGATGAAGCATGTGATCAATTGGCTAACCGAGGGATATTTCAGTAAGGTTTTTAATTGTCTCTGCCAGTTATGTAAGCTATTCATAAAACATCAACTAGCAAAAATGTTTCATTTAATGACTAAATTTATCCTAATCTTTGCTATTTAAAAAAAATATGTATATATAAAGATAATGTTTTCTTTACTCTGAAGCCCTGTGCCCAGTCATATTTTAGTATATGACGTCATAAAATATAGCTGTAAATTGCTAGTCATCTCTGTTCTCTCATTGCTTTAGTTGGAATTGTTACTCAGATATAGTTTTTTTTTTTAGCTTTATTGGGGTATAATTGACAAACAAAATTGAATATATTTAAAGTGTACAATGTGATAATATATATATATTTTTTTGCCGTACGCAGGCCTCTCACTGTTGTGGCCTCTCCCGTTGCGGAGCACAGGCTCCGGACGCGCAGGCTCAGCGGCCATGGCTCACGGGCCCAGCCGCTCAGCGGCATGTGGGATCTTCCCAGACCGGAGCACGAACCCGCGTCCCCTGCATCGGCAGGCGGACTCTCAACCACTGCGCCACCAGGGAAGCCCTCTGCTGTTATTTTGATAAAGTCCATCCTAATGGATGCTAGGTGATGTCTCATTGTAGTTTTGCTTTGCATTTCCCTGATGATTAATGATGTTGAGCACCTTTTGATGTACCTGTTGGTCCTTTGTATGTCTTCTTTGGGAAAATGTCTATTCAGGTCCTTTGTCCATTATAAAAAGAGATTATTTGGGTTTTTGCTCTTATGTTGTATAATTTCCACATATATTTCATATATTAACCCCTTATCAGATATATGGTTTGCAAATATTTTCTCCCATTCCATAGGTTGTATTCTCATTTTGTTGCTTGTTTCCTTTGTTTTGCAGAAGCTTTTTAGTTTGATGTAGTCCTACTAGTTTGTTTGTTTGTTTGTTTGTTTGCTTCCTGTGCTTTTGTGTCATATCCAAAAAAATCATTTCCAAGAGCAATACTGAGGAGCTTTTTCTTTCCTATGTTTTCTTCTAGGAGTTTTATGATTTCAAGTCTCACATTTAAGTCTTTAATGCATTTCAAATTTATTTTTGTGATTGATATAAGAGTTCAATTTCATTCTTTTGCATGTGGATATCCAGTTTTCCCAATACCATTTATTGAAGGGACTATTCTTTCCCTATTTTTCTTAGCAGTTTGGTCAAAAATTTGTTGACCATATCCATTTGGGTTTATATCTGGGCTCTCTACTCTGTTCTATTGGTCTATGTGTCTGTTTTTATGCCAGTACCATACTGTTTTGGTTACTAAAGATTTGTAATGTAGTTTATATCCTGCAACTTTACAGAATTAATTTCTTAGTTTCAACCGTTTTTTTTTGTGGAGTCTTTCAGGTTTTCTATGTGTATATAAGATTATGTCATATGCAAACAGAGACAGTTTTACTTCTTCCTTTCCAACTTAGATATCTTTTTTTTTTCTTTTTCTTGCCTAATTTAAGAAGCCTGAATAGACTTCCAGTACCATGTTGAATAAAAGTGGTGAAAGTGGGCATTCTTGTTTAGTTCCTGATGTTAGTATGATGTTAGCTATGGCCTTGTTATATATGCCTTTTTTACATTGAGATACATTTCTTCCACACCCAATTTGTTGAGAGTTTTACCATGAAAGGATGTTGAATTCTGTCAAATGCATTTCTGAATCCATTGAGATAATCATATGATTTTCATCTTTTGTTCTATTAATGTGGTGTGGCTTAATCATTGATTTGTATATATTGAGCTGAACTTACATCCCAGGGATAAATCTTACCTAAATTTCGACTTGGTCATGGTGTATGATGGTTTTACTATGCTGTTGAATTCTGTTTGCTAGTAATTAGTTGAGAGTTTTTTCATCTATATTTATTAGGGATATTGGCTAGTAATTTTATTTTCTTGTAGTGTCTTTGTATGACTTTGGTATAGGGGTAATGTTGGCTTTATAAAATGAGTTTGGTATTGTTTTCTTCTCTTCAAATTTTTGAAAACTTTTAGAATGATTGGCATTAATTCTTCTTTAAATGTTTGGTAGAATTTACCAGTAAAACAATCAGATCCTGGAGTTTTCTTTGTTGGGAGGTTTCTGATTATTGATTCAAACTCCTTACTCATTTTTTGTCTGTTCAGGCTTTCTATTTTTTCATGATTCTGTCTTCATAGATTTTAAGTTTCTAGCAACTTATCCATTTCTTCTAGGTTATCCAATTTTTTCATAGTATTTTCTTATGATCCTTTGTATTTTTATTATCAGTTAAAATGTCTCCTCTTTAATGTCTTATTTTATTCAGTCTTCTTTTTCTTAGTTAGTCTAGTAACTAACTAAGACAAATCTAGTAAAAATTTTTCAATTTTATAAAAATGTTTTCAGAAAGCCATCTTTTAGTTCCACTGAACTTTTCTTTGTTTTTCTGGTCTCTATTTCATTTATTTCTATTCTGATCTTTGTTATTTTCTTCCTTCTGCTAACATTGGTCTTAGTTTATTCTTTTTTTCCCCGTTGTTCCTTGATATATAAAGTTAGGTTGTTTATTTGAGATATTTCTTTTTTTTTTTGTAATGTGGGTGTTTATTTCTATAAACTTTCCTTAGCACTGCTTTTGCTGCATCTTGTAGGTTTTAGTTTGTTGTGTTTTCATTTTCATTTGCCTCAAGATATTTTAAAATTTCTCCCTTGATATTTTTCTTTGACCCATTGGTTGTTCAGGAAACTGTTGTTTATTTTTTACTTATTTGTGAATTTTACAGTTTTCCTTCTGTTATTGATATGTGGTTTCCACATAGATACTTTGTGTGATATCAGTCTCCCTAAATTTGCTAAGACTTGTTTTGTGACCTAACATATGATCTTCCATTAAGGATGCTCTGTGTGCACTTTAGTATAATGTGTATTCTGCTGCTGTTGGATACAATGTTCTGTATATTTCTCCTATGTCCATTTGTCCTAAAGTAGAGTTCAAGTCCAACGTTTCCTAATTGCTTTTTGGTCTCTATGATATATCCATTGTTAAAAGTAGGGTTTTGACATCCCCTGCTACTATTGTATTACTCTATTTCTCCTGTCAGATCTTTTAGTATTTAAGTGCTCCTATGTTGAGTGCATATATATTTATAATTGTTATGGCCTCCTAATGAATTAACTCTTTTATCATTATATAATGACTTTCTTTGTCTCTTGTTACAATTTTTGACCTAAAGTCTATTTTTTCTCATAGTATAGCTACTCCTGCTATTTTTGTTTTGACTTGCATTAAATATCTTTTACCATCCCTTCACTTTGAGCCTATGTGTGTTGCTAAATCTCATGATTCTCTCATAGAAAGCATATAGTTGGACCTTGATTTTTTTTTAATACATTTCACTACTCTATGTCTTTTGATTGGAGAGTTTAATCTATTTACATTTAGAGTAACAAGTTATTGGTAATGACTTACTAATGCCATCTTAATTATTTTCTGGCTGTTTTATAGTTCTTTTCTTCCTCTCTTGCTGTCTTCCCTTGTAAATTGATGATTTTCTGTGTTCTATGCTTTGATTCCTTTCTCTTTGCTCTTTTTATCTACTGTAGGTTTTTTCTTTGTGGTTTCCATGATGCTTACATAAATCATCTTATAGTTATAATAGTCTATTTTAAGCTGGTAATTTAGATCATATACAAAAATTTTATCCCTTTACTCCTTTGCCCAAATTTTTGTTTTTGGCATTGCAATTTACATATTTTTAAAATTGCTTAGATTAACACATTATTATAGCCATAGTTACTCTTTAATACTTTTATCCTTTAACATTTATACTAGAGTTAAACAATTAACACACCACCATATTACAATAATAGAGTATTCTGAATTTGACTATATACTTAACATTTATCAATGTGTTTTATGCTTTCATTTGTCTTTATGTTACTAACTAGTTTCATTTCATTTCAGCTTGGTGAATTACTTTCAGTATTTCTATTAAGGTAGGTCTAGTGGTGATGAACTCCTTCAGCTTTGTTTGTCTGGGAAAGTCTATATCCCTCCTTTATTTCTGAAAGACAGCCTTGCCAGGTAATATGTTCTTAGTTAACAATTTTTTTCCTTCAGCCCTTTGACTATGTCATCCCATTCTCTCCTGGCCTAAAGAATTAATAAATGATTATATGGTGGTAGCATGAGCTCATGGCAAACCATACAGAACTGGGAATCAGGATAGCTGTGGATCTGATGCTATAGATACAAGTAAGAGCAGGAGTCGGTTAATTACCTTCTGTCATGCAGTTTCCTCATATCTGTAAAATAGGAAGATTATGTCATACAGTCTCTAAAATGCACTTCTAAAAATCTACCTGGTTTCTTGCTAAAAACAAACCTGGCTCATTTTTAAGCAAATATTTAGCTACATACGTGGAGGTGTGGCTTGCTTTTTAAATTCATATCTAGATTATTCATAATCTATAAATTACTTGAATTTCTAAGGCCATTAATAATTGGTAGTTCCATAATGTTTCCATTTTGAAAGGAATATAAGAAACTATAAGTAATGCCATGGAAATGAAATACGTCAAGAACGTGTAAAACAAAATTACTACTGTCACCCATTTTTATAGAAAAAATTGTATTCTAAAATGTTCCTCTGTTTAGAAAAACTATTACATCCTATTTGTATAATCTGTAAAACCATTTTTCAGTATACATATTCATTTGAAAGAAAATGTTTAAATTTTATATAAAATTAAGCCTCATCCTTTCTTTATCTGTACTCATTGCATCAAGAACTCTCCATAAATTGATTATTTTGAGCCAAGTCACAGTCATATTCAAATATTACATATATTCATGTAAGAGGTGAAAATTAGTAAATTGACGTGATTCTGGTTGAGCCATGTTTACATGGCCATTCTACAAATGAGCTTTTCTTTCTGATAGAACAGCTTGACAATTCTCAGAAACCCCGACTGCTTGAGTGAAAATTCAGTAAGTTAAGAATACCAAATGGTAACCAGGCCTTGGGGAAGCTACAGAATTGAAGCCATTTTTTTTTGACAGTTTGTAGTACAGCTCTGGTGGTCTGTTTCAAAATCTGTCACAATGATGGTAACTGGACTTAGGAGTTCAGTTTGATTTTTAAACCAAACAATTGGACAGGCTGTCTGGCATTACTGCCTTTGGCCATTTAGAAAAAAAATCTGAGATTTGAAAGAGCAAAAACATTAAAATCATCAAACTGTTGCTGTTTACTGGCATTTTCTAAGTTTCACTGCATGAACATCCAGTCAGGGCAACCATATAATGAAGGCATCTTCACTGATGTCAATAGGACTCGACAGCAAACACATCCCTAAAGAAATGGTCTTTAACAGTTATGTCATCTAAAGTGATGGGGGAATCATCAACCTCCATTTGTTTCAATGGTGATTTTAGTTTCACTTTCTCAATCAATAAAACAGTCACCCCTACATTTATTATATTGGATACTCAAGTAAAACTAAGGAAATTGCCACTAGAATCTCATTGCTTTTCAGTTCTACCAGGTCGCTATTAAACATCTGCAAAATAATAAAAGGGAAAAATGAAAAGTACATTAATAATATTGTATTTGGAATTATATTTGACTGGACACATTCAAAAGTATAATTCGTAGTTGTGTGAATCAGAGTCATTAGACCCCAGGGTGGGAAGATACTCTAAATATAATATAATTTTAAACTCTGCTACTTATTCTGTAATATTTGTAATATATATATATTCTGTAATATATATATATATTCTGTAATATTTGAACACAGACTACATTAAATTAAACCAATAGGATCCTAATTATTTTAATGATTACTTAAGATAAATAACACCAATAACAGCAGACAATATTTATTACATGCCTTCTATTTCCCACACTCTACTAAGTATGTGCATTTTTTCCATTTGACTCTCAAACCCATGTCTGAATTAATAATAATAGGTACTGTTAATATCTCCACTTTACAGTGAGGAGATTGAGACGGAAATTGACTTCATGACTGTCCCAGAGCATGAAGTCAGTAAATGGCATTCATAGGTGATTCTGAATCCTAATCAACCTGGATTTAAATAGAGTGTTTCAGCAGGTGTTTAAATTACCTAAATAAATAAATAAATAACCTAAATAAATAATTACCTAAAGACTATTAATAAGCTTCCTACCTGATGCTACTTAAGGGATTTGAAATGGCCTACCCATTAGGGGAAAAAAACCCCTCACTGCCGGCCTAGTCTAAATTTATATTAATTAATTCAATAATACAAATTACCAAGGAACTCACCTGCATCTCAGTGTGTCATCATTCATCAGGTCCATGGCTATTATTTTGAAGACATATGGCATCAAAAGGTAAGTTTCAAGGAAATAGATAAGGCTGTGTCAAACTTTAGCTGAAAGAATTAGCAAGTGGAAATTAAGCCAGAAAAAGAATTTTTGACATGAGATTGTGTCTAAGGAAAAAAAGGAAGATTGCTGAAAGAGAAATGAGGAAGGGAGGGAGGGAGGAAGAGAGAGAAAGAGAGAGAGAAAGAACGGAATCCCTCTGATGAATATAAGCTTAATTTTCCCTTCTGTTTAGAACTGGCATACTTATATATCTCTCCGTCTCTAATGAGACTTGCCCATTTGTTTTTAGAGAAAGTAAAGAAATTTAAAAAAATATGTAAAATCTATAATGCTTATGAGACATAGAGGTAATAATTGTCTCAAAATTCAGACAACTACAATAAATGCTGAAAATATCAGAACTGGTTTAAGGGGAAGAGCAGCATGGAAACTGCTCAATGTTCTAGTCTAGACAGTTAAACACCTCCAGAAATTTAAGAGGATGAAGAAGATTATGCTTCCTAGAACTGTCTTCAGGGAAAGTTCTGTAAAAAACTGGAAGATGGGATACTTAGGGATAGCTTTGGTTCCCCGATCTTGCTTGTCATGTTAAACTCTTAACTCAGGAAGTTCTTTCTAGTCTTCTGCGAAGTGGAAAATGCATATGTTTGGAACTTGGACTTTGGAGATGAATTCTTCAGGACAGCACGGTATTGTCATCTGCAATTCTTTGTTTTCCCTTCTCCCTCTTGTAGATCCCAGCATCTTCTTGACAAAAAAAAAAAAAAAAAAAAGAAAGAAAGAAAAAAAAAGAAGTCGAATAGTAGTGTGACAATATTTGTTTGAAGGAATATCAAATTTTGAGCCTTCTTAGGGTGCCTATGTGTCTTAGACCAGCCCTCATTACTGTAGACTCAGAGGAGACTTTGAAAGAATATGCCACAGTTTCAGATAATTACTTATAGTAAGGCCAGGCAGACCATGAATTCCTGAACCAAAAATACAAAATCAGCAAGAAAAATGTATACCATATTTCCCCTTTCCTCTGTATATCATTTTATCCCTTCCATCCTTTAGTATTGGGTAAGCATTCCCTAAATAAACCATGACTGACTGCAGGCTAAATCGCTAAAAATTTGTCACCCTTTCAGAGCAAACTAAATATCTGAAAGAAGACTAACTGCTGTTCAGTTCATATGTGACTCTTGTAATTCTTTTTGGATAATGGTGGGAATATTTGTATAGTCTGGGGAATACATTTAGTTATATTTTTGCTATGTGCTACAAAGCAAATTAGTTTAATTTTTACATTCACAATGTTAAATAGTTCAAACACAAACCCGTAAGTGGCATTTGAACTATTTTATAGAAGTGTTGTAGTTACTGGGAGGAATGTTGGTGAGGCAACACAGAATGCAGCTATAGGATTTCCAAGATTTGAAAAAAGGTTTTCCCAAATGACACCAGAAGTAGTTGTTTACAACCCAGCAGGTGACATGGGGACTATAAAATCCCAGTCACCTGCATTAGACATAATGAAACTTTGAACCTCTCTGATGTGTTCTGTAGTGAGTAGAAACAGAAATAGCTGAAGTTTTAAAATATTTTTTATAACAAATGTTTTACTTTAAAATTATCTTTAAACACTTGTAAACTTAGAACATCATTCTCTGCAAATTTATTTTACTGGTATTGTTACTGGTGAGGCAGACAGAATCACAGAGTAGATGACTGGAAGTCAGAACAACAGAATCTGAGGACCTAGCCCAGAATCAAAGCAGAGACATTCACCAGAACTACAACTGACTGATAAATTTGTTAATTTCATGAGCAAGATTTAGCTGTTATCACCAGAGCACCAGATCAATTCCACAGTTCATATATATTTATATGTGTATTGTGTGCATATAAATTTCTTTCTATATTTATGCTCAAATTGATGTATATTGAGAGTGTTGTGTGTTGTAATTAATTTTTTCATTAGGACACACATAAGTAAAAAGAATACCTTTACAAATAAGTAATGGAATATTCAGGTATTTAAAGCAATTATTTTAAATAATTTTAAAACATAGGAAGTGCTTTTCAATATAATATATAATGAAAAAATTAGGTTTCAAATCATATATGTGGTAAGGTAGATATTGTAAATATGTCTAAAATATGAGATTTGTACTGCTTATTTTGGAATGATGTTATTATGATTAATTTCTTTCAATATTTTTTTCAGATTTTAGATGAATATATATTAAGAAAACTTTTCCATTTTTTTTGAGGAACCAGTTATACATATTAAGTTATTAAGAGTGAGTGGATCAAACATTTGTTTGTCCCAGTTCCAGTGACTGGAATTAAATCCAGGTCAACAGCACCATCTGCTGAATGGTGGCAAAATGGGATCAGCTTCATTTTGGGTTACTTAGCTCTTGACTTAAAAAATACAACAATTACAAAAACAACAAGTTTTGTTGCACTTAAATATAATGTACTTTTGTTCTTATTGTTATAGAAAAAAATGGTGCTGACGGTGATTGCTGCTAATTAGGAAATTCTTATTATCCATTCCTTTTACATCCTTCTCCGTGAGCTCCTGCTTTCAATTCTCAATGGCATGTAAAATTGTACCTACCGAAGACAGAGACAATTTATTCCAGCCAGATATTTAGTTTATATAAAAAAACTATGAAGTGTTATTATGTAGGTTCAAGGGGGTACTGTCACAAATAAAAAGCACTGATTTTAAATAACTAGATTGAGTATCATTGGCTGATTGTTGAAAATACAAACTTCTTAAAATTGAATTGCTTTTAAGGGTGCTTTCACTCATATAAAAACATTAAATTATTTCTAGTGCTTTTTTGGAAATACACCTTCTTCTACTCTACACCAACCAGATTTCATTAAATTAATCCAAGCAATTTTTAAAAGAAAAATATACTGCCTACACTAATTCTCCAGTCTTTATAGTTCTTAACCTCACTTTTTCTCACTATTTATACTTGCATGTGCATACATATGCACACACACACAGACACACGCAAGCATACACATGTTCACGGTCACATGCACACCCACCTACAACAAAATTCTTTTCATCCATTTATCTACATCTACACTCACTGAGTGATTCATCATTTCAAAAAATATGCCTCCTACTTCTCTCAATCCTTGTAAGCTCCATCTTGTCCTTTTAAAAATCTACCTTTGACCAATTCCTTCTAACCATTTCTCCTTCTACCCTATGGATTCAATAACCTACTGCTGTCAATGTCTCCTGTTGCCTTGAAATAATTAATTGTTTCTTCCGTCTTTTTATCCCTTAGTGCTAATTTGCTGTTCTTCTGACTCTATGACTTCCCTTTAATATTGCAGCCTTTGCTTCTTTGTTTCCCCCAGATCCTCAGATTCAGGAGGAGAACACTCTCCAACCCCCATTCCCACGTTTAGAACTTCGGCTGCACCACATTTCAACAACTTAACTCTGTTGACATTTACACCATCTGTTTAGCACATAACCTTATAGCTACTTACTTTAATCCCTAAGACATTCTCCTGACTTCCTATTATGTCATGAGCTCTTTGAAAAATAGATAATCTATTTCTGCATTATTGTACACAGTGACTAGTACTTAGTAGGAGCTCAATAAATGTTATTTAAATGAGTTTATCCTGAAATATCTTAACCAGACCTGTTTTATTTTCTTCACTCTATTCCCTCTCACTAATCTCTGTTATTTTAATATTTATGTTAATGTCTCCATTATTAATATTTTACCATTTTCCAAAATCTTCATATTCCAGTGAATTTTCTCAACTACTTCAGTCATCCATTAGCACATACAATACTGAGCCCTTGTTATCATGCAGAATGGGTCAACCCCAACCTCTTTTCTTAGGTACCTTTCCCACACATTCATTTCTATATAAATAAATTTTCATTCCTCTTTAGATCATAGATTTCTTGGCCCCAATAAAAAGTTTAAAAATTTATAAGTAAATTCTCACATTTTCTCTTAATTTGTAATTCTTACAGTCTCTTTAAAAGTCATATATGTGGGTAGAGTAAAAGTTACTCATTTGGATTACATTATTTTATGCCTTTAAACTTTTATTTACAAAATAGTTGCACTGTTCTTGCAAGTCAATATATATTCTTCAAGTTGGATACTTTCTATTGGTTTGTTTTAAAGTTACTGACCTTTTACTCTATCTTCGCCTTTCTACTATTAAGCCCCTACAGTGAATTTTAAAAACTTTCTATATTTTGTTTTTAAATTGCAGCTTAAAATTTTCCATTTGATTATTGTATTGGTTTCCCAGTGCTGCTATAACTAATTACCTCAAACTGGATGACTTAAGACAATAGAAATTTATTCTCTCTGAAGTCTAGAGGCTGGAAGTCTGAAATTAAGGTGTCAGCAGGGCCATGCTCCATCCAAAGGCTTTAGAGAGGAATCTTTCCTTGTCTTTTCTGGTGATTTCTGGCAGTCCCTAGCATTCCTTTACTGTGGCAGCATAACTCCAATCTCTACCTCTGTCTTTCCGAGGCATCCTTCCTTCTGTGGCTGAGCCTGTTTTTATAAAAGAATCTAATAATTGGATTTAGAGCTCAACCTATTCCAGTATGACCTAATTTTTACTAATTACTTCATCAAAAGCCCTATTTCCAAATGAGGTCACAGTCACAGGTACTAATGGTTAGGACTTCAACAACGTATTTTGGGGGTGGGAGAGAGGCATGATTCAATCTACAATTCTTTTTTCTATTTTCTATTTTTGGCTGAGCGTTTACTATCTTTTCTTTGATTGCAAAAGTATTTTCCTTCACCTCACTGAGCATAGTTATAATAGCTGCTTTAAAATCCTTGTCTCATACCAACGTCTGTGTCATCTCACAGTTGGTGATGTTAATATCTTTTTCCTTGGTCGTGAATCACAGTTTCTGAGTTCTTTGTACAACAAGTAATTTTGAACTGTATTTTTTGCATTTTGAATATTAGGTTGTGGAGTCTCTGGATTCTGTTAGCTTCCTCCAACAAATGTATGCTTTTATCTAGCATTTAAATTCACAAGGTGTGATTCAAACTGTAAACTGTCTTTTGCAGTGGGCAGTTCAGTCTGAGGTTGTCCCGTCTTCATTTTCCTTAGGCCCAAAAGATAGCAGGTTTTCTAAAGAAGCTTGAGTCTACTTGTGCCCTGCTGCAACCCGAGCCTGCCCTCAGGCTAAAGCCACAGGACAGAGAAGTCACCTCTTGAGAGTTTATATTTGCAATCATCTGGTCTCATCCAAAATAGGCTTCCTTTTGTTGACTCTTCAAACCCATATGGTAGTTGTTTTATGGTATTTTGCCCAGAGTTTAAAACAATAAATAGCTGTAAGAAGGTCAGTCCACTTGTTCCACCACATCAAAAGTGAGACTTACAACAACTATTAGATATATTTAATATCTTTGCCTTGATACTTTGATATTTCAAAGTCATGTCCATATTTCTTGTTTTCCTCCTTCCGTATTGCATTCTGGCTAAATTCATTAAACCTGTCTTCTGATTTATTAATTATCTATTCTGGTTGCAAGTTTAAGGAATTCTTTTTTCACTTTCCATTTATGTTAACTAGCAGCAAATAAATAAGAAATTGATGAACACTAATAATTGAGGTAATTAATGATGATAATAATTCTTTAAGGAGAGCAGTACTGCATTCACCTACATTGTGTTTAATTTCACTCATTATATCCCTTTTGGGAACATTCTCTCTCTCTGTCTCTCTCTCTCTCTCTTTTTTTTTTTCCTGAGAGGATTTTCTTTTACTTTTCCTGTACTCTCTTCTTGATTTCCTATATCCATATCCAAAACAGTGCAAGATAGCATAATTTACCTTGTAAATTCCTTTCAAAAATCATTATCATCTTACTAATTATATTGTCTGCAAAATTTGCATTGACTATAGTTACATTTACCACAGATATAACTCCATTTCCTGGACCCCTGACCGAACACCAGTTTCAGCCAAAGTCGTCTGCATCTGCCCGTATAAATCACTTCATAAATTAGAGTCTGCATTCCTCACAGAACATGGATTCATTTTGAAACCAGACAAAATAAATCATAAAGGATAGTCATGAAGGTAGGATTGTAGCTTAATTTTCATTAAGTGCCTTCAATTAATGTAGCTTAAATCTTCAAATTCACAATCAAAATATTATAAAGTTATGTTCATCTTAATTGTTTTATGTTTTTCTTCCTCTTATCTCATCCAAATACAAGATTAACTCAGAAGGTTTTTATCCTTTTCTTTTCAGGGTCTTCGTGCTTTTATCTGCTGCTTAACTTCATTTATGACTTTCAGGGTCCTTTATAGGATTCTGCAGAAAATTAACAAGTTTTTTTTTTTAATATTTTGATGTTTAAGAGGATGGAGTCTGGAACTGGCAACATAATATCAACATTTCAATTATCACCATATTTATTCATTCCTTTAAGATTAATTAATCCATTAATTCATTTAACATTGATTGAGTGCCTACCATGAGTGAAGTATTTGATGGTGACAAATGTTATGTTTTCTGCTCTTAATCTCACAGTCAAGTGATGGAGACAAATACTGATATATTTGAGATAAGTGCTATAAACGAAGTACATACAAAGGAAGAACGTTTTTACTGGTCTTTGCCAGCTAAACGTCTAGTGCAAACCTAAATCAGATGGAGGGAAGTCAGGAATCATTGTTCATATTACTGAAGTTATCACTTCTCTAGCTGTTCAAATTCTTTGTTTCTTTATTGGCTAGGAATTATGTAAATTGTTTTCTCTACATGTTAAAAATGTAAGGAGGATTTTTTAATATAAATTTTTGAACTTGTCCAAGCAGTGTAGGCTGTGTAAAAGGTGAAAAGTGAGAATGTCACATGTCACAATGTATCAGGATAATGAGATGTCTAACAAAGACTCATAGACACACAGCCTGAAAAGCACTTCTTCGTATTCATGTTCTTGATAATTTTGCGTTTATAACATAAGCAAAAAAAAAAAAAACCTATTTTTTTCAATAGAACCGTGGGTCAACTCAAGGTAAGCCATTATTCTATAAAATCATTGTTCAGAAATAACCTAATTAGGTCTTATAACTACATTTCTAAGGGCTACTGTTCTGTTATTATGTGTAAACTATAGGAACACTTCCCAATAAAGTGAAAATGTGGAAAACTGATATGAAATCTACAGGAGTAAGCTAACAATTTTCCAGACAACAGAGTTATATATTTTGCATTATTTTTCTGAAGACCTATAGGCTTTGATTCCCTGGCACCGTTTTTTTTCCCCACCCGTCCTAGCAGAGCTGCAGATTTAATTTTATCGGTATGAGAAATATGAAGCTAGGGAATTTAATAATTGTTTCACTAGGTAAGGGATGAAGTAAATTCCATTGCCTTTCGTTTGATTACAATCTTCCCTGCTGGTTTAATTAAAAACATCCATGTGAGGAAGAAGAAACATGGTAAAGGATCTAATTGTTTTATTGTATTGGATGTAGAGTAGGAACAATGAAATAGAAAGGTTTATAGTTGTAAAACTTAAATGCATCATGTAAATCTAAAATGCAGACCCAGGTCAGCTATAGACAAATGTCAGTAGACTAGATTCAAAATGCACTGCAGGCAGAAAAGATGACATTTATCAGTCATCCATACATCAGTAAGTAAAACAATTTTAGGGTTGTCTAGACAGGCATCTATTATTCTCTAAATTTAAATCGTTTGTAGAAGGAAAACAGCAGGCATAGAATCTATATTTAGTTTCACAAGAAATGAGACAAAGGCCCAGGGAAAATTTCGAAAACATTTGCAGTGATATGTATGTAGAAAAGAGTCTCATTTCTGTTATTACATAATGGAAACAGCTATATTACTAAATTAGCTTTCTCAGTTACCATAATACAGACTTAAAATATTATGCTAAATACTGATATACATAATTAAATTTCTGATCTTTGGATCAGAAACGTGTCAGTCATGTTTTAAAGAGGGAATCTTTACAAACGTTTTAACAAGATTTTGTTCTTTTACAAAATTGTTTCTAAGTTAGAA
The DNA here is from genome assembly GCF_949987515.2 of Delphinus delphis. Taxonomy (NCBI): domain Eukaryota; kingdom Metazoa; phylum Chordata; class Mammalia; order Artiodactyla; family Delphinidae; genus Delphinus; species Delphinus delphis. Next base: position 19,460,013 of record NC_082699.1, read on the forward strand.
AATTGTTTTAATACCAATTTTGAAAACGGTAGAGTTAGGTAGCAGGATAGTAAACGTGCTAGCATTGTGAAAATGTCCTGCAAAATCTGTTCCAAAAATTGGAAACACATCATATTTCAGAAATCTGAAAAATTAAGAACAAAACAAAGGAAAAATATAAAGAAGCAAACAAGAAAAGTACAAATGAAATCAACATCAGTTGATGGGCTATTTTGAAATTTTATTCTTTTTTTTTCCTGCTGCTATTTTATTTTACTTTTTACTTGTAACCACAATTTTTAGTGGTATAATTTTATTACTGAATATTTTTTTCTAGTATTAATATACCTTTCCAGATATGTAGATATCTAATCCATAAATTGCAAATCTTCATCCCTGTCTACCATGGAGAATCTATAAGCTTTACTATTTTTCACTGTTGAATTCTAAACAATTATTTTTTTCCCCTATATTCTTTTTTTAAAACAAATTTATGATTTTTAAAGTCATCCTTAATTTGGGTCCAACAATTTTTTAAAAACTATCAATGATCTTGTTTTTCTAGCAATGATGTACTTTAGTGAACTTTTTTGTGTGTTGAGAAATCATAGTATTTTAATGCCATCTAATGCCATTGACTTTCCAGGAAGTGTATTTTCACCTTCTGCCCAAAACATACACCAGATATACATCTTTGTGATGAACATTATTGTGCTAAACATATTACATTGTGAAGATTACCTCAGTCCACTATTTCTAGATCATACAGCCATAAATCACAGCTTTAGAATATTTATAATATTCCCTTGAACACTTAAGAGAAAAGGACAAAATAAAATTTTTCATTTGCTCCTAGAGTAAAAATGCTTGTGCTGGTTAAAAAATACTAGTTTCTTTTCTTTTCTTTTTTTTTTTTTTTAAGAAATTAAATTACCCCACATAACCCCTCTGTAAACCTTTGGTTTTGAGTGAGTTTGTCCGAACTTTTCCCTCATTAACATCAAAACAATTGCTAATAGGCAGGCCCATAATATAATCCAAGGATCTCTTTTTACTTTTTATTTGTGTTTTATCTGGAATTCCCTTTGGCTTCCAGTGATAATCATCCAGCTCACTGTTTTCTTCAGACAAAAATTTAAGAGGCAATATCCACCCAAATACACATCAAATCAAACAAATCGATCTCCAATTCCATTTAAAGTACACGTTTTTCTGTCTGAGACCAGCTGCAATGCACAGTTCAAATGTATACTGCTCAGTGACGACACCTTGCCTGTAAGAGGAGCAGACACGGTTTTCTAACATCCAGAGAGAGAGTAATGCTGTCCTAGATAAAACATTGAAAGCAGGAGTACCCTAGTATGCCTTAAAGTCCCTGAAGACATCATAAACTAATTTGGGGTTCATTTTCAAGATTTTTATGGCCATCCTGTTTTGCTGCTTTTTATTAGACGGTGAGAAATTTTTAGGTTTTGCTTCTTGCACCTGCTTTACCATTGGTATCCACTAGGTGGGGATATAATGATATTTTTTTTCTTACGTTTAGGACTACTTGAACATTTATGATGCTCTATGAAAGGAATATTCATCGTCACAATTTGAGCGTGCATCATTTAATTGATGTTTCCTAAAACTGTGATGTAAATCTATATTTTGCCTGAATATTACTTTTATATCAATCTACATTTCCTTTTTTGTTTCTATGTTTTATTATGCATTCTAAAATATGAACTATTGATTGAATTGGTTTCATTTTTATAATGTCCTTCTATATATGGCAATACACAATTGAATGGGTATTCTCAGTTTCAGAGTATAGTTAAAAGTAATCCCTTGAATTATGTAGAGATGCTTTGAGACTAAGTACATGCTGTTGGCAGGGATTTAATTGGAGGGGTTAGAGAAAAAGAGGTAAGAAATTTTCCTTTTTTTCTCTAAGCCTGGTGAGAATACTCCACTCAGCTCTATAGCTGTTAAGAAGCAACGGGTATGAAAGCAAATGAAGTGGTTCTCAGATCTTGCAAGATCCCCTCTTCATAAAAATCTGTCTCTTCTCTCTCCTTTTTTTTCCCTCCTTCTTTCTTTACTCTTTCCTTCTCTTCTCTTTCCTTTTTTTCCTCTCTTGTTCTCTCCTCTTTACATATATTTATATTTATATCTTTATCTATCCATCTAGATGGATATATATCTACATCTATCCATATATATGTCTATATCCATCTAGATAAATAGATATAGATACATGTATACATACATATACATATAGGCATTTATATTAGATTTTTTATAATGCAATTTATGCCACTTATACATATCTTATAAACATATACAGTTAAGGACTTTATTTTAAAAAAGCAAGAAAAGTATTCACTTTTAAGAGGACTCCATTTGCTTCTGTATTTCGTATTCCATTTGCTTGCTTTATAGAAAGTGATTTGCTAATTACACATTACTAAAAATCTAAGCATTGCATTTTCTCCCTCTTTCTTGCTTTGCAAGAAGATACAATGTTTCCTGTGAATCTTGTACAAGTGCCTTTCTGGAAACCGGGGACTTTAAACTCATCGGGCAGAAGGCAGAAGGATGTTCTTCCCTACTCAAGAACAAACTAGATATAAAACAAAGGACCTATAGTAACTGCCTTAAATCTAGGGATGGTAAAATTTCAAGAGCTAATTTAAAGTGAAGTTCTGAGTTATCAAGCACAGTACTAATGCTTAGAGGATAGCTTCTCTCACTCTTTTCCCAAGAAATATAATACTAATGTTTAAGGGTCTTTCTGACAATATCACTTCTCAACTATTGTGACATGTGCACACAAAGGTGCATTTGTAAATGACAGCATGTATACCAAAGACGTGTTTAAACACACACACACGTGAAGGGAACTGGATTGTTTTGCTATGGTAAATTAAGCCCATATATTTGATCATATGTAAATGCACCCAATGTCTTAGGTTTAAGGAAGCATTATTCTCTCATTCTCTGTGATTTTCTGTGCTTATGATTCTTTAATTTTATATTACCATGCTCACAGTAACTTTAGTCAGCCATATTTCAAGCAACCTGTTATTTTTAAAATAAAATAACATTATGTATATGGAAAGTAAATAAATCATACTCAGAGCAACACGACCTTTTTAAATTTGAGTCATCAACCAATCCATGTTGTTAAAATCAGTGATATAATTGCCTTAGATTCTAAAAGCTTTTTAAGCCTAAAGCATCTAAGGCAAGTTAGTTTCTCAACATTTCCAGTTGCTTCCAGTTGGTAGCATTGTTGCAATGATAACGTTTGATGGTTTTAGACTTTCATTTAGTTCCTAATTGGAATAGAGACAAATGTTGCTGCTTATAAACATGTTACATTCTATAACAAAACAAAGTAAATCATCAAAAGACAAATAGAGTCAATCTTCACACTTGTATAAAGAAATAAAAAACAATACCAACATACTATTGCTGTTTCAAAGGGCAGGCACATGTAAAGAATACACTTTTCTTTACCATTCTTCCTCTATGTTTTGGCAATATTTTTAAGAAAAGCAAGAAAAAGCAAAGAAAATAATTGAATAGTGCATTTTTGTTTATACCTTTGATGCTCAGAAATATCTTTTGCATACTAATGCTAACTACTGTTTTGATACTGATACCACTTTAGCTGGCATTGATACTGGTTCCCAAACTGCAGTTAATATCAGTATTCATCTTTCACAGAAATGGTAAATTCGAGAGAGCAGCTCTTTAATTTACCTGAAAGACACAAAAATTATCATGAACTTTCAAATAATTTTTCCCACCTTTTCCTTCTGCTGCATGCAGACCTCTTATCTCACATAGACACTCTCTCCATTCTTTTCAAGTTATATTTAAAAATACAGGAATAACGAAAAAGTTTTAATACTAAATTTTATTTCTATGACTCTTTAGGATACATGAGCCAGGAGTAATTCTTACTATTAAGTTACATTTTTTGTTATTCAACACCTTTTATGAGCTAGGTGTAATCATAATCTCTGATTATGACCTGAAATGTGTGAACTGAAATGGTGACTAGGTTACCTAGAATCTGACTTTGATCAAATTATTTAAACTATTCCCCAATTAATCTCATGTTCAAAATTAAAATGATATGTACCTGATTTTAATATTAATTGAATTAATGCATGCAAAGTCCTTAGAAAAGTGTGTGACACTAAAATGTAAAATATTACCTAATTATTAGAAATACATGGAATCTAGAAATGTTTAAGGATATCTTGGTATTAGTTGGCTTATTTTCAAATTTTACTGCAGGGCATTTGACATTCTTCTTTTATATTAGCATTTATTCCTTTCTCTAACAAGACAAAGATTTTTTGTTTGTTTGTTTCCTAGGGGTATTGAAAGCTTGTGACTAAAAGACATAACTTGACTTTCCCAAAGTTTTGAGCCTTATACAAAAACTTGAGCTTAGGTTATGGGGACAATGTGCCATGCCATGATTTATTCACCACACATGCTACCTGATAAAACCCTGTGCAAGAAAAATGAGAATTGTCTCTATTCATGATTAAGAAAGAACAATACAATTTTAATAACTACTTTTTGTACGCAGTGACTTTGAATTTACAATTATTTTTCCTTACTTTGTTTTATCTGAACCCCACAATAACTGTGTAAAGTAGGCATCATTAGCCCCAAATGAAAAAAAGAAGGCAATGGAGGCACAGAGACTTAAATAACTTGCCAAGACTCACTTGGCACAAAATAGTGGAAACGTATCTGGGAGGCAGTTTTTCTATCTCCAGAGCCCCACTCCTAAATAGATCGTTAGGAGTTAAATGGACCTTCAAATTTTCTAGTCTAAATCGTTATTTATTCAATGAGAAGATGGAGGACGGAGAGGGAACGGACTGGACGATGAGACAGAGGCAGAGTTAGGACCAGAGACCTTCCTTGTTATTTCTAATGTATTTTTAAAAAAAATATTACAATATCCTGTTATCTGCATTTTAAACAGTTTTTAACTACAAAATTTGAGAATGTCTAAAATTTTAAGAAGTCCAGTACTTATAATAATTAAGCAATTGACCCAATCCTCTGATTCAGAGACAAGAAAATCATTTCCATAGTCTGTCTTCTTGAGAAAGACAGAGCTTCATCACATAAAATCCCAAATTCTGTTATTTGTATAGTGAGAGGTGGCAAATGCTGTTAGCAGTGTCTTGTGATAGCAGTTCTCACCACTGTATATCTCTTACAGAACTAATCAGAAGGTTTGCAGTTTGCTTTATATGAGGTCTAGGGTTTTTTCCTTAAACCCCAGTAGAATCTAGACTCTTAAAAATAATAATAATAACAGAGGTATGCAGAGAAAACAAAAGTTCCTCAAGCAATGATGAACAGAAGAGATGCTTCTCCATGAACCATGCGTTTGATCTCAATTACTAATAAGAATTAATATCTAACTGTGTGTACACGACCAGAGTAGAAAAACATTTTCTTAACAGCACCTTCATTTGGATGTCAAATGTATACAGGTAATACTGAACTTGAAGGGATTATAATTTATCTCAATTTGGAGGGATTCAAAATACCCTAAGCTTTTATTCATTTAATAATGGCTTTGAAAATAAAAATTATGAAGTAGATACAAAAATAAAAGTGCAAAAGGATACACACAGCCTTCTCAGAGTGAATTAAATGTGATTCTCTGCAAAACTTAGATTTCTTTCACTTGCTCATTTATTCATTTTTCATTCATTTATTTAATAATATATTCATGCAGCAAACATTTATTGAGTCTACTAAATATACAGGTCTGTGGTAAGTGCAACTAAGGAACAAGCAAACAAACAAAAATGTACAGACTGCCTTCTAAGAAACTAGATGGGAAATAAAGCATTCATGCAAATGACTACATTACCAAGTTGAGAGCAGCACGTGTCATGAGAGTTCATCGTAAACAAGATTTAATGGAGGTATTAAGAAACAGGGGTGTGCCCTTGTGGAATGGAGAATTAGATGATGGTTCATGAAGGAAGAAGATTTTAATTGAAAAGAAGATAACCTGAGTTTGTGAAAACAGTGGCAAGGACATTTAAAGAGAAGTGCACAAAATGGACGTGAAAGGCAGTAGAAAGGCAGGCAAATAAGTGGGCAGTGAGGATTACTGAGTTATTTTGACTAGAGCATAGAGTAATTCAGAGAGAAAAGATAGAAGATTTTTTTTAAATTCCGTTTTTAAGTGAGCAATTTCATTCCTAGAAATGTATCTTACATATATACTTGCGCAAATGACTTATGTAGAGGCTATTCATTGCAGTATTATTGAAATATCAAACTTTGAGACACCTAAATGCTAATTTACAGGTAAATAAATGATGGTATTCACATGCAATGACTACTGAGTAGCTTTTTTTTTTTTAAATTGGAGTATAATTGCTTTACAATGTTGTGTTAGTTTCTGCTGTACAAAAAAGTGAATCAGCTGTATGTATACCTATATCCCCTCCCTCTTGGACCTCCTTCCCACCCACCCCCATCCCAGCCATCTAGGTCATCACAGAGCACCGAGCTGACCTCCCTGTGCTATATAGCTCATTCCTACAGCTATTTTACACATGGTAGTGTATATATGTCAATCCTAGTCTCCCAATTCGTCCCACCCTCCCCTTCCTTCCCTGTGTCCACATGTCCGTTCTCTATGTCTGTGTCCCTATTCTTGACCTGCAAACAGGTTCATCTGTACCAGTTTCCTAGATTCCACATATATGCATTAATATACGATATTTGTTTTTACAACAAGCAAACAAATAAAAGAAACAACAAAAATAAGCCTAGGCATTTTCATAGTGTACAAATATTCTGCAGCTTCCCAGTGATATTAATATCAGGTGAAAAAACCAACACATGGAACAATGTACATTGCATGTAATCAACCGTGTAAAAACAAACAGTATGTGAACATATATGCTTAAGCATGTTTACCTCTGGAACAACACACAGTGATGAAAGTGATTGCCTCTGGGAAAGGGAGCTGGGCTGCTAGTGGAGGAAGAGTGGTTTTTCACTATTTAATACATTTCAACTTTTACAGATATTCAATTATTTATAACATATATTGTTTAAAGTTTATCTAGAGACAGGCTGTGGAAATTAAGTTTAAAAAAAATACAATGGGAGGAAAATTAAAATAGATACTAGTTGGAAGCTACAGTGTTGAATTTTACTTTTTTTTTCTTTTAATAGTAAATGTCCTGGGTGTGCTTGAAGGCAGAAGTGAGGAGATGGATGGTTGGAGACGAAATGAAATAGAAGGTAAGTGAAATTACAGGATTTAGGGCAGAAGTGGAAAGGCTGGTATCTGAAAAGACAAATGTCCTTTCTAGGAGGTGTCTGAACAGAGCCACTGAATCACAATTTTTGGACAGAAGCTGATGGGTCATTCTTCTATTTGTTTTTGTATCAATAACAGTGACTGGGGAAATGTGTGGGCTCAGTGCTTTACCTGGTACAAAGGTGAAGGCACAGTTGCTTTAAGGTAAAGACTGGATGGTTGAGGTATATAAGTGCATGACTGCTTCCCTAGCCACACTTTGTTCATTATAGAACCACTTGTCCATGGACAACCAGAAGATAGGAGTATAATCAAAGTGCAAGGGATTAGGAAGGAGACAGAAATAAGTGTGTTTGCCATTCTTAAGGGTCACATGATTTTCTCATCTGTCTATGACCTCGTTGATGAATCTGGTGCAATGCCATAACCTACTCAGTTGATTTGTTTGTTATGAGGATAAAATTAAGTATATACAGACTATATATATATATATATTTTTTTTTATGGACAATATTTTTTAAAGTGTAAAGTATTATTCAAAGACAAGGTAAAAGGGTACAGGTGGAGACGATTTTGTTTAATTATTTAAGTCTCCTCTTTGAAATAAGTTGCACTGATGGTAAAGTCTGAAATTAGGCTATAGCCTATTCAGTCAATATTAGATAAATATTTTAATATTTAATATAAATGTGGGAACTTTACTGCATTCACTCTGAAGATGGACAAGTAAAAAATATAATTTAATTTTGTTGTACATCAAGACCCATTTTGTCTTCATTTATGTTAATCTTAGCATAATGTTTAATCCATATTGGGTGAATGAATGACCACTGATATCCAGAGGCATTCCGGAGAGTTGCTATGACCTTTGTCTTCTCCTGTCCCCAATGTTTGGGACCAATCTAAATGTAACCGAAAAAAGTATCCAAAAATAATTATTAAATAATGCAATTCCAGTACAGTGGCATGAAGGTTATTTTTAGTCATGCTTTTTGAAATTTGGGGGGGGGTAGGGAGCAAGAATTTTGGATTAAACAACCATAGAATAAATAAACAGAAAACTTCTTTAGGTAGTACTTACCCTGGGATTTATTCCCTTTATTTCAAATCCACAGTAGTCTAGAGAAACTGACTCACTCTGTAAGAGCATAGAAGTCTACATTTTGAAAGTGGGAATATTAAAGGAAACCCAGCAAAGGAGCATCATGGTTGAAGCTATGAGTACCTATACTTATAACTCTATGTATCTATATCGATCTATCGATCTATCTATCTATCTATCTATCTATCTATCTATCTATCTATCTGTCTATGCATGTATGTGCAAATGTGTGTGAAGTATTAAATGAGACAAATAATTAGGGCAATATTAATTTTCTTAAAGGGTCAATATTCAACTTGGAACAATTGCTAAAATGGAGAGTCACAACGAATTTAAATTAATGTATCAGACCTGGTAAAATAAATTTAACAGTCCATTTGAGAGTACCATATATTTTCCAAAAATATATAAAAATTTGAGACAAATAAAATAGGACTTAAATCATGACATTCTCCCAGACATTTTTTTTACTAAACACATTACCATTACTCTAGGGAAATAATTCAAAAATTTCATTCAGTCAGTCAAACACCACCTTCATAATTCTTGGCATGTCAGTTGGCCATGTCAGAAGTGTTACTGACTTCATTATAATATTTTTATTTATATCAACTTTAATTTGAATTAGATATTTTGAAAATAGTATCTTCTTACATGACGTGTTTCTTTTAAACTTTGGTATTATAGTTATATTGCTTCTAATTCACATAAAATAAATTTATAACTAATAAACAATGTTCACCTGTTTATCTCCTAGAATTCAATTGAACACTATAATTTAACCACATTTATTAACTCTGGCATAGTGAGAAGGGATAAGTAATTACAAAAAACATTACTTTGGATGTTACTAACATAATTAGAAAAAGAAACAGTTAAACAGTGTATGTGTAAAGGAAACAGTATAAGTGTAAAGTGGCACCAAAATACTCCTTAAAGGAGAAAATACCTTGCAGTGACTTTAGGGGAAAGAGTGAAACTCAGGGTCTGATCAAAAAGCTGTGTATACACTAACAAACGTAAGGTAGATAGCTAGTGGGAAGCAGTCGCGTGACACAGGGATATCGGCTTGGTGCTTTGTGACCGTCTGGAGGGGTGGGATAGGGAGGGTGGGAGGGAGGGAGACGCAAGAGGGAAGAGATATGGGAACATATGTATATGTATAACTGATTCACTTTGTTATAAAGCAGAAACTAACACACCATTGTAAAGCAATTATACCCCAATAAAGATGTTAAAAAAAGCTGTGTATGTGTGGGTTCATCACAGCCCACACGAACTCCCTTCTTCCCACTCTAAGGAGTCTCAGTTTTCTTAGGTTGGGTTCTCCTAGAAGCAGACTTTGAGACAAAGCTTCAAGTGCAAATAGTTTATTCGCAAAATGCAGGAAACATCCAAAAGAAAGTAAGGCATTGACTTTAATCCCTCAAGGAGACTCTGAGAAATGCATTCAGAATTATCCCACCCAGCAATTGAGCTGGGAGATTTATACCCAACTCCCAAGGGTCATTTCTTGAAGGATGGGGTTGGGGAATGATATCGACTTCCCCTGTACATCCAGCCTACTTCACGTGGGCCAACTGGCCAGATAAAAAGCCCTCTCAAGTATACTCAGCTCACAGGAAGCAGGCTGGCATCTGGAAGCTGGCAGGAGTACACCGAACAAGTAAGGTCTACAGGATGTAGCAAAGGAACAGACAGCATCTGCCACAGTAACTAAATAGGCAAGGTTTTCACTCTCAATCTGCCACAGGGCTAAGAAGGAAAAGGACCAGAAAGCCTGCAGATTTCTTTCCTAAGGCTGCTGCCTATGTCATGGTGCTGGAAAGTTGTTCTGGTATTATTATAACACATACACGCATACTAGTAGTAGTCTAGTTAGTTGGTTTATTTTTTAGATTTTCTTTAATAATGATCATAATAATGTCTTATCACTCACTAATTGTCTACGGACTACAGGAGCTGTTTTGAAATTTTGTATAAGGTGATTTATTTAATCTTTACATCACTTTAGCCATGTAATGTCACTAATACTGTTTAAGGTGAGGAAACTAATGCTCGGTATGGAAATTACTCCAGGATAAGTAACAGCTAAACCTGGGTATTCTGACAGATGGCAAGGCCATTGTCCTTTCCATGTTAAAAACACCTCTACCTTTTAAAAGATTGAGATGCATGTCCCTATGAGAGTCAAGGACAGAAGAAACTTTCGTGATCCAAGGATATGATCTATCCAAGGATAGATAAAATGTGATATAAAATGAAAAATGATAAAGCGATTGTCTTAGTCTGTTCAGAATGCTATGACAACATACCATAGAGTGGGTGGCTTAAACAAGAGACATTTATTTCCTCACAGCTCTGGAGGCTGGAAGTCCAGGCTTAGGGTGCTAGCACCAAGGCTGGGTTCTGGTAAAGACCGGTTTCCTGGCTTGCAGAGGACTAACTTCTCATGTGTCCTCACATGACTTTTCCTGGGTGCACGTGCACGTAGAAATGGAGCTCTGATGTCTCTTCCTCTTCTTCTAAGAGCACTAATTGTATCATGGGGGTTCCTCTCTCAGGATTCATTACCTCATTACCTCCCCAAATCTCATTTCCTAATACCACAACATTGGGGGTTAGGGCTTCAACATATGAATTTTGGAAGGACACAAACATTCAGTCCATTATAACGATATAAGGAGCAATTTCCAAAAATATATTTTGCAGGAAAAGTACTATGTGGAAGAGGATAGACTATAGAAGTTGAATTCAGGAAATGTGAGATTAAATAATGTGATTTTGGTTAATATATATTTTAAAAAATTTAATTTGTTTTCCAGCAGGATATTTTAGATTTTAATATGTTAAATAATATTGTGAATAGCCAAGAAGAAGATAGAGTACATATTTTTCCCAAGACTGTTGAAGTGGACTCCTACTTTTCATGGAACAGAGTCTGGGTGGAGAAAACTGATTTTGAGGTGTATTTATACTTTCAAACTCCCCCCCAAAATAAATATCGTTCAAGTGAATTTATTAATAAATATGCCATTTTTAAGTTCTTAAACTAAGCAGTGCTAGGTTAAGCATTAGAAGTATTTATGTTTTCTTTTTCAGAAATTATGTCAGATGTACACATTGCGAAACATAAATGTCAGAGATAGGTTCATATGAGGATCTACTTCGTGATTAAGGCCACACACTGCCCCCTATCATTTTTGCACTCGCAATTATTCATAATTTCAGACTTGTCTCAGCCAGATCAACTAAATTTCCCTTGAAAAATGGAGAAGGAAGCCAACCTCACTCAGTCACAGCCCAGAAGGAATTCCCCGATTTCAAGGACTCATTTGACATGGTTTTCTTTTAGTTCTGCACCTTATTTATCTTTTGGTAAATCACCTTCTCCGATCCTTTATTTTAAAATTCAAATGAATAAAGTCCTGAAGTGAATTCTTTTTCAGTGTCTTCAAAATTCTCTTCAATGACAGAGAAGTCTTCAAAATCACAATAAAATATATTTAAGGCCTTTATTCTCTCTCCTAAAGTGACACTATGAAATTTCACATAATTTCTAGTCTGCATCTCATAAAATACTGGCAAAATTTATTCAATTCAAATTAAATAGATGTAGCACAGCGTAATCTTTCTCTATTAAATATGTCACTTTTTGCAATTGTTTCTTAATATCCCTCACAGCTTCCATCTAAGATTAGCACTTTCTTTGCTGCCAGAGTTTCACTAACCTACTGAATTATTCACTGAAGCATAGCCTTCAGATATCAGGTTAGAAAGACCTTGATTATGGCAGGAAGTGAACTGTATAAACCATTTTTCTTTAAAAGAAGATTTCTCAGTATAGCAAAGTCTGAAATGAGATAAGTATTAAATGTGTGTAAAAATTAAGTTCATAATTGATAGGAATTTAGCCAACTGTGACATTCCGGCATTTTGTTTATTATAATGTATAATACCATCCTCAGTACTGCAAAGCAGCATAAAAACATGTGCATTGCCATAGGGCTTATTTCATCTAAGAAGACACCAGCCTGCCTTCAGATATAAGGAACAAAACTGTTGTATGTTAAACCACATAATGTTTTACACAGTCTCGGAATATTCAGATTAATTTTTTTAAAAACTATACTTCCTTTCTATGTTCCAGTCACTGTTCTTTCCTTCACCATAGCTTTGTTTTAGTGTCCTATAGCAGTAGAGTTCATGGTGAAGTCAGCAATTCACCATGAGCCTCCCTGCAGCAAATTCTATTAGTGGCATCCATTGCTTTATCTCAATTCAGTGCTGAAAGGTCATTAGAATACCGACTAAGGAGACAACAGTCTTGGAACACTTTTCCTAGTGTTGAAGTCAGAAAACTCACCACTCACGGATCAGACACTCATGACCAATCCACTGGGTACCCAACAGCTAAAGTGCAACCCTGATACAACAGCAGCATGCTTCTACTAGATGACAAGAAAATGCACAGAAACAAATACTGGTCTACATTTAGCTACGTTTATGCCATCAGCCATTGGGAGAGATTTTTTTTTTTCCTACAATATACTTGACCTAAGACAGCATTTAAATGACTTTCCAAACACTCAGGTGGAGCATATATATTTTAAATATCAGTTCACTTATTAATGTTAGATTTCTCTTACCATTACCAGCGTGGTAAAAGTCAACACAACTTAAGAAAGTCAATAGTAAGACATGATGCATTATTGAAGAGTGTGCTTTGATCAGATTTTCTACATAGATTTGCTGTTCAGATGGAGACAATAAACTAAGAAACGTTTTTCACCATGAATCAATCTAAGTAGTATAGACAGCATTAACAATTTTCTTTTAATGTTGCCCACCCTAGACCTGACAAAAGTACCAATAGCATTCTCTTCTAAAATTTTAATCTGGTTGAATGATTGTTTGAAAGGCTTTTTATAAGCACTTAGGGAAATGCCAAATAAGCATGTCAAATGACAAGTTGCTCAGCACAAACAGTGCATCAGGGGAGAAGGACCCAAGAAATGCTCTGGTAAAGGATTGTGAAAACACCTTTTCCTTAAGAAACAAAGGAAAATGTTATTAGAACACACATCACAACAGGTGGCCATTTTCTTCAGGTGAAAAATTCACTTATTATAGGTACATATTAATAAAATGCTTTTACTGGAGAAAACTCAGAATTTGGGGGGTTTACTGCATTGGCCAAAAAGTTCGTTCGTATTTAAGTAAAAATAAAAGACTCATTCTTCATTTTCACGAGGAACTCCATTGAACAACCTGTTCACTAATTGACCGAACTTTTTGACCAACCCAATATAAGGAGTTGCACATCGTTTATTAGAGTACTAATGTATTTTTTATTCTTTTTTTCTATTCTATGGATTTTTATCCTATAAGTACTCGGATAATTGAATAAATATAGCACACACACAAAAAAAAGAGAAAAAAATGCTCCCCTTCAGTTGTATGTGTGTCATACCTTGCCAATTTGATATAACTTAATTTTTTGCACTTGGCACTTCCATGTTTTCTGGGTAGAGTATGAATTTAGAAAACAATAAACATCAGCATATGAACATGAAAGACATTATGTGAATTAGAAAGACATAGTTTGATACCATGTAGTGAAGAATAGATAGGTCATTTTCCAAGAAAATTCCCCACAAATCCTCCTCCATTTTTTTCAAAATGTAGAATAAGGTTAAATTACAGAGAATTTTCCTAGTGATAATTCTTAGTGGAAGGAGGGAGGCTATATAAAATTTCTCTCTCATTTACAATGATTAGGCCCCTAAATAAGTACCAAAATGAACAAGACACTGTCAGCCCTTAGGGAATTCAGTCTTATAGAGGAGCTCTCGGTCTAATCAAAGAGGGTGCACTCAATCTAGCACAGAGATGGTAAATAGGAGCGGTTTCTCCTCTTCTTGTTCATGTCACAGGTATTTTCATTGGTCGTTTTTCTTGCTGATCTCAAATGTGACTCCAGAATCTTTCTCAACAAAACATAGATTAGCATTTCAGTTGAAACCACTTCACTGTCTGGTTTAGTGGACAGTCCTTATTCTATGATATTTCTACCATGTCTAAGGTTATGTATTCAGGATTTACATGGATGGAAAACACAGAATGTACATGTTAGGTATGTCAGGAAAATACCTCAGTAAATTGCTTTGAAGACAAAATTTCAATCGTACTAATTTAATTGAAAGTCAGGAAATATCCCAGTGTGAATCAGAATTCAGGGGAGGGTTTAGGGTCATTTCTCCTAGAGATCTTCTGCAAATTAAAATAGGACATGATTTGTTTGATACTCCTGATGATAATTGTAACGAGCTCCAAAATTGTTCTGTACATAAGTTATCAAATTTCATTGTAATTTTTAATATAATGCCTGCTTCCATATGAGACCATCTGCTGTCTGAGGGCATAGAACATGTCTGTCTTGGTCCCTGCTTTGTATCCAGTGTATCATAAGGGGATCCCTGGTATTAAGTACTTAATAAATATTTAATAACTTAATTGGATGACTATTTGAAAGTGCTTGATATACGAAAGTTCAGGCAAAATTAAACAAAAATGTAAATATAAATGCAAGATAAGCTGACTGAATATGCCATATTTATCAGGCTAAACCCCAGTATTATCTTGACTTTTCAGAAGTTCCCCTATAACAGATGTTTTGATGTACTCAAAATACCCAATTCTTGTGGCGGAGGGAGGGATAAACTGGGAGATTGGGATTGACATGTACATACTACTATATATAAAATAGGACCTACAGTATAGCACAGGGAACTCTACTCAATACTCCTTAATGACCTATATGGGAAACGAATCTTAAAAAGAGTGGATATATGTATATGTATAACTGATTCACTTTGCTGTACAGCAGAAACTAACACAACATTGTAAATCAACTATACACCAATAAAAATTTTTTAAAAACCCACTCAGTTATTAACCAGCTTAATCCATGTTGGAAAGACAGAGGTGAACAGAGACTGCTGGGAGAGAGACGTATAACTGGAAAATGAAGAAGGAACATGGTAGATCTCGTGGAAAGTTAATAATTAAGCAAATTATGTATGTGTTGGGATAGAAGAAGCTTTAGAAAAGGGGCAGTGAATACAAGGATCCTAATTTGTATGCACCTGAGGGCTGCTGAATCACTAGAGCCAAGGTTTCATGTAAGGTGGAGAATCACCTTCCCCTTTACACTCTTTCACTTTCCTTCTTTTCTGTTTTCATTCCTCCTCAAATTTATAGTAACAACTGTATATTTGCACAACCATCCAATGTAAGCAATACTTGTCTATGACCCTTAGGTAGCTCATGAGAAATCAAATCAATGAATGTCCATTCTGTTAGTCTACTTTCACTAAGTGTATCCATAAGAGATTTAATATTTATACGTAGGAAATTGCCAAAACCAATTGAGTGAATAATTTTTTTCCTCCCCAAATGACTCTTTCTTATTAAGATCCTTCATATGATTGCTAACTAAGACTGTGATACAGGCATTTTATTTACTATCTTCCTCTAGTTTGCCTGGTTACCATGTTCACAGTGCTATATAGAAGAGGTCTGTGGCTGGCATTCTGGAATTCATCAGTGGTTTTTCAAGAGCTAAACATCATTATTTCATTGAGACATCTTTTGCCCCTGTCCCTGACGTCTCTTTTGTTACCAGTAAAAACTATACCTGTGCTACTTGGTGAATGATGGTGGTGGTTTGCCTGTGAAAATAGGCCACAAAGATGGCAAATGGAACTTCTGCTGCTGGTCATTTCCTAGCACTTGCTTCAAAACACACACAGAAAATTTGAGTGATGTCCTCAAGACCTATAACAAACTAGGTCAGATCACTCTTGGAAAAAATACTCATTTCTGTGGTCCCCTTATCACTTCCTTGACTAGCCAAGTGAATGTTTCACTAGTGGGCTATTCATGGAAACCCAATCAAGATTTGTGGCAAGGTGATAATTTATTTCAAATTTATAATTGTATTCCCAGTATATATTAAAAGAAGTAGCTTGCTCTTACTTTCCCTTTGTAGAGTCATATAATGAGGATTCTCTGAGTTAGGTGACTATTTCATAATTAAGTCAGGGCTGCAGATAGAATAAGCAACTACCTAAGCTGTGTATTTATAGATTTTTCAAAAGTGCTTTTTTACTGATTTTATTTCTCTCAGTGGCTTATCACTATACCTGAAAATTTCACTATAATCACCCTTTATGGATTCCCCTCAAGATAAAGCTTTCAGAGACTGAGTCGTCTGCTTTGAGGAGGAGTAAGAGAGGGAGGAATTAAGTCTCTGAATTAGCAAATGCTGGAATATTCCAGGACTCTACCCTCCAGGACTCTTATTCTCTGTCTAAGCTCTTTCCCTAAGTGGTCTTAACCAATCCAGTGCATTAAATGAAATTTGCATAAAAATATTTCCAAATTTTTCTCACTCTTTTTCACTGTGCTCTAGTATTTTATATCTAGTTTTCTATTAAACACCTCCACTTGGATGTGTAATTGACATCATAAATCCCATCTGAAAGAAAATTCTCCTCCCAGCTTCCTTCATCTTAGCAAAAGATGTCACTCTGTACCAGTTGTACAAGTCTAGATTCTAGGAGCTGTTATTGCTTTCTTTATTTCTTCACTTTGCCAATCTAATTTATTAGTGAGTCTAGTCAGTTCTGCATTAAAAATATGCACATTCTCTTCACTATGTCTGGAATGAACTTATGAAAATGCAAACACAATTATAACATTTTCCTACTTAAGTTTCTCCAATATTTTCTCATAGAATTTAGAATAAAATTGCAAATCCTTACTATGGACTGAAATGGTGCATATCACTCTTGCCCCATACAGTACTACTCTCTTCAGGTTCACTGTGATGCTTCCATTACCCTGGATTTCTTTCTTTTTCTTAATGCATTAAGAATATTTATACACAAGTTCTTTTCTCTGAAATATTTGAACTAGTACCTTTATTTCATTCATGTCCTAATTCTAAGATGGAGAGATCTTCCTTAACTATTCAATTAAATAGTTCCCCCAGTCATCGGTCTCACACAATGTTAGTATTGACTTTAACAGTGCTTATTAAACTCTGAATTACCTAATTTGTTCATTTACTTAATTTTTGTCTGACCCTTTCTTTGAGAACAGGGATCTGATCTGTCTTATTTACTATTCCCAGAGCCTGTCTGAAACAGTGATTAAAATACTGTAGAGGGGCTTCCCTGGTGGCGCAGTGGTTGAGAGTCCGCCTGCCGATGCAGGGGACACGGGTTCGTGCCCCGGTCTGGGAAGATCCCACATGCCGCGGAGCGGCTGGGCCTGTGAGCCATGGCTGCTGGGCCTGCGCGTCCAGAGCCTATGCTCCGCAATGGGAGAGGCCACAACAGTGAGAGGCCCGCGTACCACAAAGAAAAAAAAAATACTGTAGAAACTTCATACATATTGTTTGGAGGAATATAAAATGGATAAAAGTAAAATCCTAGGCTCCTAATGTGTGACCTGTGCATTCTTTCCACTTAATTGGCACATTAGTAGTGAATATCAATGTATATATTAGTTTATAGTGTAGCGTAACGTATAAATTAGACTATGCTATAGGAACAAATTAAACTCTGAATCTCAACAGTTTCATATACAACTTTTAATAATTATTCATAGGAAGTCTGATGCCAGTCACTAGAGATGCTCTTCCATCATGTGACTCAGGGATCCAGGTTCCCTGTATGTTGTGATGTCTCCCTTTCCTGAGAGAGGTACCACACTATCAAACGTTTGGTCTAGAAGTGCAATAGGTCACCTCTGATAAGTCAGTATTGGCTGGAACTAGCCTCGTGGCCTAATATAATTGCAAGGGAGGCTGGATTATTTAGGGGAGCACATAGTATATAAGGGAAGCAGTGCTGCCTCTAACACAACATTAATAGCTAGTTAGGCAAGCTAAAGGAATAAGATGTGGGGGCACGTAGGGAAAAAAAGTCAAGTGATGAACCTGCTGTACAGCACAGGGAGCTCAGCTCAGTGCTCTGTGATGACCTAGATGAGTGGGATGGAGGGGTGGGAGGGAGGTTCAAGAGGGAGGGGATATATGTATATACATAGCTGATTCACTTCCTTGTACAAGAGAAACGAACACAACATTGTAAAGCAATTATATTCTCATAAAAGATTTTTAAAAAGTAAAAAGTAAGAGGAGGATGAGAGAGAGAGAAAAAAAAACTGAACTGAAATATACTGGTGTTGATCTCTGGGACCCATGCACAGCTAATGAAAGGCCAGGAACAGTCTCTACACTGGCGAATATACTTTTCCATTTGGTTTGCAGCTGCAGCTAACATTATTTCTTGTGCCTAATATTGTTTGAAGTTCGCCTCTTAAACTCATGTTCTTCTTGATTCTTTTGCTCTGAAGTATCTTCCCACTGTCAGATGTCTCCACCCCAGGCCAGCCTTTGTGTTCCACTTCACAGCTAATCATCTTAGATTAATACCAGGAGCACTTTTGCCTAATGGAGTTTTAGCCAGAAAGAGAGAGAAATAGAGCCAGGAAGAAAACTCCTGCTAAGTGAATACGTCTACTCATTTTCCCTGTGTTTCACATGCTCTCTGGTATAAAAGAAATCACGGAAGTCAATGGATTAAATATAAATGTGAAGTAAGGAAATATGTGATAAAAGAGAGACGGATAAAAACGTACTTGAGCCCAATGGGCGGACCATGTGGTGAGCTGATATAATACCTTAATTCTGGCATCCCTGTGGCTATCCCAGGTTGACAACATTTCAAAGATGGCGATTATTTGGAATAAATCCAAGATTATACTTTAAATAAAAATGCTCATAAATCATAGCTCTTCCACTCTGAATAGGACAGGCACATAAGCAATTACTTATAGGAGCAGTATTATCTTGCAATTCAAGCTGTTTCTTAAGTTGATTTAACTAAAAGCTTATTTTTTTGCCCCAGAGTGAAAAATGAAAACATTCAACTTGTTTTGCTTTGTCCTGTATATGAAGTTTAATTAGACGAATCATGTATTCTCTCAAAAAGTTCTATAAATGAAAAATGGGAATTCAAGAAAAAGAAAAAAAAAGAAAAGCCAATATGTCTAGAGGGAAAAGACCTGGGGTAAGTGCTGCAAAATGAAATTGGGTGGGTGGGAGAGAATCAGGACCCAGTCCACCCAATGACAACATTAAGTGTCACAAGTGACTCTGGACTTAGGGAAAAAATATATCTGTTGATATAGGTAGAACCTACAGAAAACAGTTTTTCTGTTCATTTTATGCTTCAGAGTGAGAAACTCTGACTTCCAGTCTTGGATCTGCCACATACCAGCTTTGTGTCCTTGGGTGAGTTTTTAAACTATAAGTGTCAGTTTCCTCATTTGTACACTGAAGATTTAAACCTTAACAGGGTGGGTTTAAATAGAATAAGGCACAATCCCGGGTACATATTACATGGATCCTTGCTGCTGGTAAGGGTACTGTAAAGAAGGATATACAGTATGTATACAGATAGATATAGATATCTCTAGTTATCTATCTATTATTGATCTACCTCTGACATTTAGACAGTTATTTATGAATGCTCATTTAGTTTATAAAAGATGATATATTCTGATTACTGTTTTCCTATCAAAGCTCATATAACACCAGGTGACATGTAAAAGCTTTACTCCTTCAATTTCTTAGTGTACACAAATGTTTCATTGCTACCTGTACATCTCAGTGATATGCCTGTTGTTGTCGTTGTTGTTGTTTTTTTTTTGCGGTACGCGGGCCTCTCACTGTTGTGGCCTCTCCCGTTGTGGAGCGCAGGCTCCGGACCCGCAGGCTCAGCAGCCATGGCTCACTGGCTCAGACGCTCCGTGGCATGTGGGATCTTCCCAGACCGGGGCACGAACCCATATCCCCTGCATCGGCAGGCAGACTCTCAACCACTGCGCCACCAGGGAAGCCCGCGACTGCTTTTTAAACTCAAGGATTAAAATGGTCCAGAGTAGGGCACGCTATCCACCCATTTGGCGTGGGAAATAGCTCTCACACACATGCCGATGGAATAAGGTTTTCGTGATGCAAAGAGAAGCTGTAAATTTAGTATGAGTAAATGTTACGTTACCAAGTAGTGAATAAAATTCAGAGAGATGCAGAGCAGAAATTACAGAAGACAAATCCGTATTAGTTCCAAATTAGATGTCTTTAACACATTGAAAAATACTAAAATGTAATGGGAATGAATTAAGCCTGCAAACTACTTTGGACAAAATTACCTTTTAAAATGGAAAATAAAACTAGTGATGCTTAATATAAAGCTAGTAAATATCATGGAAAAATTTTGGTGGGGAGATTGGAACTTGAAAAATTATTCTAATATTATCTGAAAAGATTTACATTACAGCAGTGACTTTCAATCTTTTTTGATTGTAACCTACAGTATGAATCATGTTTAGAATTAGGACTCAATTCACATACACATACACACTTATACACACAAACACACACAAAGGCAATAATAATTTTATAAATAATGTTTACTGCAAATACATATAATGAAGTCTAATATTTCTATATTTTTATTATTTATTAAATGTTAGTGACTTCCAATAAATTCCCAGAACCTTAAATGAATTATGACCTATTTATATATATATACATATATATATATATTTTTTTCAGGGTTGTTAAATGACATTTATGACTGCTCTACATTGCAAGAAGCACTAGGGCGTCTTTAAGGTACAGGCTCCAGTGACAAACACTGGGTTCATAATCTTGTCTCCACCACCTAAGATGTGTGATCACAGGCAAGTTGCTTAAATCTCTGAACCCCACTTCCTTGATGGAAAGTAGGGATACCCCAGAGATGACCCACAACCAGGTTAGGGCCCACAAGCCAGCATCTGTTCCAAGGAGTCTGTGCCTCTTCTTGCCATTTGTCTGAAGTGTTGAAACTATAACTCTTGGATACAGCTGCCACCCCACTTCACAGGGCAGCTGCAGGAAGTAAGGAAGTAGTGTTAAGTCGCTCTGCATATGCTGTGCTCTCACCCAGTCAGCAGGTATTCTCCCCCTTCATGCAGGAAGGTCTGGAATTAGGTAGTTACAAAGCCCTGTGTCACCACCTTCCAACTACATCCAATCTTTCCCAGCTAGGCTAGAAGACGGTAATCACAGGAGAGGCAAGGCAATTAAAAAAACAGAAATAAAAACTCAGGAGAGACCTCTCTTTCTGCTCTTCTGAAGACTTCTTTCCTGCACAGGGAGGTTCTGCAGGTATAGACAACACCCTGCTTCAACATATCTACCCCCCTTTGAAGAAGCTGACACCCACAAAGGAGGCAGGGCAGGAAAGGGTTCGATGTTCAGTTTCCTTTAATGACCCCCATTCTCCCTGAAGGGCAGGTGCGGGAAGCTAGGCGACGGCAAGAGATGTTCACTTGAAGATCTTGCCCTGATTGAAGGCTTTGCCCGCGTGCAGGAAGGCCCCATCCCAGGAAGAGTATTCTCGAACCAGTCTGAGTCTCCTCGCTGCTGGGATCCAGTTTCCAGCATGTGTATGACTCACAGTACCCCTGCCAATCTGGACTCAGCGGAAAGGCAGGCTCCTGGCCTCGGAAGACCCAGACTCCAGAAATGGAGCTGCTATTGTTGGTTCCAAAGAGAATGACACTGACAGGGGCATTCTTCCCCAGTTTGTCCAATCGCTGGAACATTCCAGGGATGAGGTCGCAGCTCATGAAGGTCTGGGTGAGCTCTTCAGGGAAGCGGTACTCGGAGTACCACAGGGACCAGCCATCTTTATCAAAGTGCTCCCCAAAGTACGGCAGCGCCGCGGAGAGTGTGTCCTCGTTGGAGTGCTTGCGCTTAAATTCATCCAACACAAAGGTGCTCTTGGGCAGGGGAGCAAAGGGGTCCTTGGCCTTCGGCTCAGCAGCTGCTGCCTGCGCACGTTCATCCAGCTCCTCCTTGGACAGGGGCAGCTGTCTTCTTCTTTCCACTCGGCCTGGGGCTTCTGTTTCTCTTCTCAAGAAGCTTTCTCTTTCCGTGGGGTGTCCTTCTTAGGCTAGCTCTCTGCAAACGTTTTAGCATCAAATTGGGCCATTTTCTCAGAATTTCACCTCCCCCAAGACAGCCCGGAACTGGGGCTGCTTAATGCAACCCCAGAACCTGTTTATAAAGCCACAACAGGGTGCAGACAACTGTGATGTCAGCCAGCATCACATGTTCGGCCACCGGAAAAGTCCTTGTCTTCAGGTGAGCATCCTGCAGCCCCAGAATTCACCTCACCTCCTCCTTTGCATTCTCCGTGGCCTGCTTGTTGTGGTGCATGATGCCCAAGGAGGGGAACACCCAGGTACTGGCTGGGGGAACTATGTCGCTATCAGCAAAGCTCACCCACTGCACCACCTGGGCTGCTGCTTCAGGAGTACTTCCCCGCAGCTCCTCGTTGCTCACATAGTAGGCGATGGCATTGCTCTCGAACACAGAATCCATCATCAACCTCAAAGGCTGGAACCTTGCCAGCAGGAAATTTACGGAGAAATTCGCGGGTACCATTGGTTTGGCCAAAATGGAAGTGGGGTGGTGCGGAGAGCACGCGCACCTGAGCCCTGCTGTAATGAGTGGCAATGAGGGCCTTGAAGGCCCTGCAGTTTTCAGGATGTGTGTACAGGGTCCCAGCTGCCATGGTGATTCTGCAGAGAAAGGGTGACCTATTTATCTTTAAAACATGCTACTTTACAAAATATTCAATTAAGTTATTAAATTAAGAGTTATAAAAGAGACTTTGCCCTATCATATATTCACATATGTAAGAAAACTACAGGCATATGAGTGAAATGATAGAAATTTCTAAATTACATCTATGCTTACACAATCTCACGTAAAATAAGAATGCTATTCCAATTAGTGATAAGATCATATATTACACACACACAAAATTGTTAGGGTAAACTTCAGTCATCTTGGAAAAATGATATTTAGACTCTGTTTTACAACTTGCATCTAAGTAAATTGCAAAAGTATTAAATGTAGAGCTATACAAAACAAAATTATAAACGTAATTGGAGAATATAAAGAATATTTTTGTTATTTTGGGTGGTAGAAGGCCTTTACAAGCATGATGACAAAATCAGAAATCATTAAAAAAATTATAGAATCAATTACTTATAATGTACAATTAAAATTCAAATGGCAACCTGAGAATAACTTGAAGCATATATAATATACAAACTATATCTAACATATGGATACCTTCCTTCATATTTAAAATAAATACTACAAAATAAAAGGAATCTGTGAAAAGCATAAATAAACAATTCATAAAGAATAAGGGTTAATCATTTATAATGAAATTTTTAAAAATTCAAGCTGATTATTAAAGAATTTCAAGTTAAACAATAATAAATAACTTTTATACATATCAAATTGGAAAATACGTATTCTTAGGGTTATAATGCCTGCTATTATTTAGCTGACATTTATTGAGTGCTTTCTGTATGTCAGACACTGTTTCAAAGGTTCAGCATCCTGTTTAATCTTTCCAACAGACAATCCTATAAGTAGGTAGCTAACTACCATCTCTAGTTACAGAAGAAGGATGCTGAGATTGGTTAAGTAACTTGCCTCATAACTAATAAGTAGCTGAGTCAGGTTTTGATGCCAGAAAATCTGACATCAGAGCCCACATTTTTAATCGAGTATGAAAAAGCTGTTGTAGGAAGTGTAAGGTGCTACTATACTTCTAGAGGGCACTTTTACAAAATATCCCCAAAACACTGAAAATGTACTTGTTGCTTGGAATATCAATTCTACTTCTACATATTTACCCAAGATATAGGTAGAAACCTGTGCAAACAGTCACATAAATTTCCATAAAAACTCTTTTATAATGGTAGAAAATTAACAGAAAAGAGATTAAATATTTACTACTTGAGTGCATTATTTGTGGCATATATATGTAATAGAATATCTTTTAGCAATTGAAGTACTACTTTTGAAGACTAGTTATTGACAGAGGAAGTATAAAAAACAGATTATAAAACAATATGCATAACATGAATTTTGCTAGGAGAAGGAGATCAGGAGGAAGGAAGAGAATGAGATCAGAGTTAATTTCTGGCTCCCTCTCTGAAAGTTTTTCTTGAACTGACTGTGTCCTTTGATCATGGTCATGATTCCTAACAAGATGACTGACTACACAACTCTTAATCCTTCTAGGTTCTAGAGACAATACCTCCAATCATTCATCTGTGCTTTAGGTTGGTAGAAGCTCACCTGTGACAAGCGGCAGATTATTTTCCTAACCTTTGTGGTTCCTCTATAGCCAAATATTTGTAACTTCCCTCCTTTAAATATAAACCTCCTCAAATATCTATTAAAGTTCATTGTGGATTCAGTCTGGAGAAGATATATAGAAGAGGTTAAATAAACACCCCATAGTCCACATTTCAACTCAAAATATGAGTATAAACTCATAAAATATTTAAAATATTTATTTACTAGTTAGTTCTGTTCACTGAAAAGGTCTAGAGACAATGAGTGACCCAGTAGCAATGAGCACCCCCAGGATACAGATTGTGCTTTTGGAATGATGGCTGATACCAGGTTGGGGGTGGGTAGGAATGCAAAAGATGACTCTGGACCATCTTGACATACCAGAGCATGAAAGTTGACAAAGATTACTGGGAGAAATGGGACAATTTGAACTTCATAAAGGATAAACATTGAAATTGATCTAAACTTGTTGGTTATGTTTAAACAAACAAGTTTAAAAAGTATGTTTAAAAAACAAACCTATAATTAGTTACCTGCTGAAGATAACAGAAAACCAATTCATTCTCTTGAAAACTGGTTAAATCAGAGGAAAGAAATAAACATGATCTTGCCTTTCTATATGAACTAAACTATTGGATAAAAAATAGTAGGTGAGGGGAGTTGTCTCTGGAAGTATTTTTTTAGTTTTGGATATTTGAAAAGACTTATAAGACTCAACAGAACATGCTCATTTAAGGCTATTATCTAAAGTCAGAGAAGATGATACAGCAAAAGAAAGGGAGTGCAGGTGGGCATTGGGGATCCGAGAGATAGTCAGATGAAATCTCCCCATGGTTCTTATTCACTTCAGCTTGATCTGTGCAATGAATTTTGAATTTTGGCTTTAAAAGAGCTCAAGACAGAAGCTTCCAGGAGGTCTTTTATGCCCTTCTGGTTACATAATCACCCAGCTGTGTAACCAGTTATGCCAGTAGAAAACTATCCATAAACAAACTGACTCTGGAGTTTGGGGATCACCAGGGGAGTTTTGGATTTTAAACAAAACATCATAAATTTCAGTGCACTTACCTTGGTCAAGAGTCAAAGCCAGATAATCCGGGCATCCCCGGAGATAAAGAGAGAGTTTTCCAAGACCAGCTGTAGATTAACTCTATCCTATAGAGCCTCCTTATGAAATTGTTCCATCTAACAAGTAAAAAAAAATAATAGAATCGAAATATCACAAGTTTGCAATCCCTAATGAATTAATGGATCCAGACACTTTGCATTCCAGCCACAAATATCACAGAAAGGGAAAAGAGATTTTGTGCTTCTTGACGAAAGAACACATCATCAATGGAATCGGTCTTGAGACTAATTGATCCTCTGGATACAATGCCAATTTTCAGGAAATAAAGGACAGAAGAACATGTTAAATTGCACCAGGAGTACGCAATCAGCAGATCTAGACTGACAAACTCAGGTGGCATGTTTGTAGGTTCTTTAAGAAACTATCAGTTATGTGTTCTTCACCTGAAAAATTATATAGAAAGAAAGGGATAGGGCAGGGGAATCTAAAGATTTTTATTTTAACTTATAAGATATCAAGTTAAAATTTTGGGGCTTCCCTGGTGGCGCAGTGGTTGAGAGTCCGCCTGCTGATGCAGGGGACATGGGTTCGTGTCCCAGTCCGGGAAGATCCCACATGCCGCGGAGCAGCTGGGCCCGTGAGCCATGGCTGCTGAGCCTGTGCGTCCGGAGCCTGTGCTCCGCAACAGGAGAGGCCACAGCAGTGAGAGGCCCGCGTACCGCAAAAAAAAAAAAAAAAAAAAAAAAAAAAAAAAAAATTTGGTAAGACTACATTTTGTGACTTGGGTTGTACACACACTTAGATGATGAAACCATAAACAAATTCAAAGAGACTGGGCTCCCATTGGGATAGAGCATGTGGAGGGATTTCTGGGGTGACAAATTCTGTTTTTTCACTTAAGCAGGGTCAAAAAGAGCATTTGCCTTATAATATTTCATCAAGTAATACTATTTATGTGTGTGTGGTTTTCCAGATCTGTGTTTTATTTTATGATAATAAAGTTTAAAAATGTTAGAAACAGAGGTTGGGACCTTGAGTGCTAAGGAAAGGAGTCTGAATTTAATTTGATGATGTGCAATTCTTTATTGATTATCTTTAATATAATGAGCAGATTTTGGAGAAATATAGCCTTCAGTGTAAATCACAAAAGATAATTTGAGAATAACTAGGTAAATAGCAATGCCACATTTAGGACCATCTGGCAATAGTACTTGGTTATTCTTGAGAATTCTAGATCATATTTGAATAAGAGACTCTTCAGATACCACTGGCATTGTGGTATAATAACACAGTGTATCTTTGACCACTTCACAAAAAGTGAGCTGGCTCAGGAAAGAGGAAAGACCTAGGCACATCAGGCCCACTGTGGTTCAATGTCAGGGTACCTTTTGGCTTATTGGACTGTATATTGTAACAACAGATAGTAGAAAAGGTGATTTGTGCCTCATCAATATGTCTAATTTTTAAAAGAATTACTGATCTTCTCTCTCTTTATGCTACTTCAGCACAATAGGTAATGACCTGGATTTAAAATGGGAGTTTTTTTTTGTCCTTAAAATGACTGGATTAGTAAGCAAGTAAAATTACTGTAGCCTTCAAAGAATTTATTAAGAAAGAAATTGGGACCAGAAGACCAAAGTGTAAAAGAGTATAATACTAGTTATCATAGGATTTCCCTGTAGTTTTAAATGGAAAGAGTAAGATGGGGGTAAGAAATAATGGTGGAGGGACTTCCCTGGTGGCGCAGTGATTAAGAATCCACCTGCCAATGAAGGGGACATGGGTTTGAACCCTGGTCCGGGAAGATCCCACATGCCGGAGAGCAACTAAGCCTGCGAGCCACAACTACTGAGCCTGTGTGCCACAACTACTGAAGCCCGCGCACCTAGAGCCTGTGCTCCATAGCAAAAGAATCCACTGCAAGAGAAGCCTGCGCCCTGCAACAAAGAAAACCCCCCGCTCGCCGCAACAAGAGAGAGCCCGCACACAGCAACGAAGGCCCAACACAGCTAAAAATAAATTACAAAAAGCAAACAGAAAACAAACAAACAAAAGCTTATATATATGAAAAAAGAAATAATCATGGGAAGAAGTAACCCTTGCTGTAGAGATAAAATTAGATTTTCTTTAAACACTGAGTGGAGAGTGGAAATTTGAAATGATATCATAACATATAAATGTCTTTTTTTAATCTGGGAGAACCAGAAAAATGTAGTCTTATGGCCATATTTGTACATGTCAAGACATTCCTGAGAAAGTACAAAGGAAAGGAAGGAGGGAATAAAAATTTTGTAAGAAGCGTAACCAGCATTAACTTTCCAGTTCTAAGCTTTAGATGATGGTAGACTCTTTTATTCAAAATGACCTATTAGACAATCTAACCATGAACATTCTTAAAAGAAGTGCTTTGTATACTTAATAACTAATATTCTGTATTTTTGATATAACAAAACATGTTTCTTTTTCTTGAAATAACGTCCAATTTCTAAAGTAATAAGAGAAGCAAATATGGCATAAGTTGCCAAAGTTTATAATATTTTTGTACAATAGCAGGGGAAAGCACACACACAAACACACACACACAGAGTTCTGTGTGAATGGTAAAATTGAGTTACTTGAGTTATTATATTTATATTTGGTAACATCATAGGCTGGAGTAATAGGTGGTCAGACCTAGCACACATGAAAATGAAAAAAGAAAAAAGCTAAATACCAGCCTAGATATGCTTGTGATATGCTAAAAATGAATTTCAAGTACTAAAACACAGCATAAGAGGAAACTATCAAAAAACTGCCAAGGTTGAGATTTAGAAATGTCACTCACTGATCCTGTTTCCAAACAAAAAGCTTTTATTCTTATGGCAGGTTTTCACAGCTTAACAGATAAGCTTGTGTTAGGTGTTTGCACATTGCTTCTTTGGAGAGTTATTTTCTGAAACAAGGAAGTCAGCGTGCATGAGGAAAGAAGGAGTTAATGGGTTAAAACCTGTGTAAATGTTACTCCAGTTAAATTACAGCTTGTTGTTCAGATGAATACTCTCCACTTCTCGTATAGCTTTAAATTATGGACAAATGCTTGCAATTGTGAACTCCCTACATTGTGGCTGCCTGTTCCCAGGCTTCATCAAACAGGGCTGTCCAATGGGATTACTGTAAGCCTTCACGGCAGTCTGCCAGCCACTGATGAGAAACTCATACCCCTGGATGTTAGATTGCTCTCTTTATTCCATCTTTGTGAAGGCTGTGATTGCTGTCACGGTGTTAGGTTAGAAATTAGCATTTTGTGGCCCAAATTTTGCCATCCAGAATACACTCAGAAAAAAAAAAAATTCGGAGAATAGTAATTCTTCTGTCAAAAGAAAAAAAAAATCAAGGCTACCATGATACAGACATCTACAAAACTTAGGTCAGGAAATGTTGTGTGGTCCTGGTGAGCAAAGCTGATGCAGGTGGTGTTTTGCTGTTGTCACAGGCCTTGCTTAGAAACCAGTGGTTTTTATTTTATAAAACTAAGACTGACTGAGAGAAATACGGTGTGCCCTTAGAAGTGTTAAAATTTAAAAATAATCTTGGTCTTTAGCATTAAATTTTTAAAAATCTGAATTAATCACAAGAAGCTAGTTAGTACTGGGCCAAAAACCCAATTCTTAACATTGTTTCAGTTCTTATATCTAGAAGCAATGACAATATATTATGTGCTCTTTTACAATAGTTTATATATATATATATATGTCTGAGTATGAAAAGAGGAAAGATAAAAGAGTTATAAAATATAAAGTGGTAAATATCATTAATTTTGTTTGTTTACCCCTTAAATGACAAAATGACTAAAGTAGCACTATTATAATAAAAAATGTTTCATATCATCAATGATTCTGTAAATGTCCTTGCATTAATATTTTCTCTCTATCCTTTATTTGCTTATACTTGTGTACTTACTAAACCATTGTTAAATAACTACTGATTTTTTAGTTTTATGTAAACCTGTCTTCTGGTTAGGACTTACATGTAATTCAATTTCTACTCTTTACAGTAGAGATTAATTACAGCAAGAAAAATGAAAAGTGATTTAAACTTAGTAAGAAAAAATGTTATAGTTTCCTTATCTTCTGATTCTTCTTAGGCTATCCACA